>NW_012100888.1:68812-78812 GCF_000951045.1 Mandrillus leucophaeus | reverse complement strand
CCCTGCTAGCAAAGATCCACAGACCCCTGTTGGAACTTTTTGTGGGAGTTCCCAGGAAGAACGCTCACAGCTTTTTTGCAGCATAAATCTACTGCGGCACTACTGGCTGTGGCAGGGGACAGACATTGTACAGGGGTGAGGGAATGGCCTGAGCCAGAAATGTCCCAGTTTGGAATGGGGTCTGGGATGGGCCCCTCATGGCGTTTCCCAGTTTTAAAAGGAAAAGGCTCAAATGTAGCTATAATATTTCCCTGTTGATCTGGGTGGTGTATTCTAACAGGGAACTGTCAAGCCTCTAAATCACCCCCTCATCCAGTTTGCTGAATTCCTGCCTGAATAGAACTGAGAGTGGTTGCTCAAGGCGCTGCTTGAACAGTCACTGGGGAAACTATTTTCACCCAGTATCCTCCAGAAAAGAAAGGTCTGCAGGGCCAGACCACTCTTTTTCTTCAAAATAAGGAGGGGGTGGAGAAGGGTAAGGATGAACCTCTCCCTCCTTTGCCGCTTTAGCTGGCAAACAAACCTGCTCTGTCACCTCTTCTGTTACTCGTTATACTTTCCTTCCTCCTCATCATTAGTGTGAAAAGGTTCCAAGGTGGAACGAACCAGAGTCCACACTTGTCCCATTGTTACCCTGATGCTTCCAAGCTCCCCTATTTCTATAGATTATAGATTAACTAAAAGTATTCCTTATGGGAAATAAAGGGATGGGCCGAGGTAAAGGGATGGGCTCTGGCTAGTTATCTGCAGCATGAACATGTCCTTAATTAAGGTACAGATCGCTCATGCTATTGTTTGTGGTTTAAGAATGCCTTAAGTGGTTTTCTGCCCTGGGTGGGCCAGGTGTTCCTTGCCCTCATTCCAGTAAACTGACAACCTTCCAGCGTGGGTGTCAAGGCCATCACGAGCATGTCACAGTGCTGCAGAGATTTTGCTTATGGCCAGTTTTGGGGCCAGTTTATGGCCAGATTTTGCAGCCTGTTCCCAAGAAATATGACCTCAAAAGAAAATGCAACAAAAGCAAAAATAAATAAATGGGACCTAATTAAACTAAAGTTTCTGCGCAACAAAAGAAATAGAGTACACAGACAATGAACAGAATGAAAGAAAATATTTGCAAACTATGCATCCAACAAAGGTCCAATATCCAGAATATACAAGGAACTCAAACAAATCAGCAAAAAAAAAGTCCCATCAAAAAGTGGGCATATGACATGAATAGACATTTTTCAAAAGAAGATATACAAACGGCGAACAAACAAGAAAAAATACTCAACATCACTAATCATCAGGAAAAAGCAAATTAAAACCACAATCTGATACCACCTTACCCATACAGGAAAGGCCATTATTAAAACGTCAAAAAAATAACAGATGTGGATGTGGATGTGGTGAAGAGGGAATGCTTAAACACTGCTGGTCACAATGTAAATTAGTACAACCCCTATGGAAAATAGTATGGAGATTTCTTTTTTTTTTTTTTTTCAGGTCTCCATTTCTGTTTATTTTTTAAAGTAATTTCTGTTCTTTACAATGTGTTATTATACACACATACATACACGTATGTGCACTTGTGCACACGTGCACACACAGGACTTGAGATGGATAAATAAGAATAGCCTCCACACATAATTTTTACAAAGTTCAAAGTAGATTACATTTATGTGCTTTTCATTCATTACACAATGTACAGACATGATCCGTTTAATGACTTAGGCTCCTCACATGGTTAAACAGTGAGGATTTCCTATGGAAGACTAGACATAGAAGTTTTTAGAAGCGGAGACTATTTTCTGCAAAAACCAACCTCAGGCATACATTTGTGTTTGTAGCAGTGCATAAATTCATTCTGTAAAAAGATCTGAAAGATGATTTTCAAGAGACTCTTAATGCATTGTGCTTTCAGGTAAAAATCGTTAGACAAAAGATCAGTTACTATGACAGTAACAGTTAAAACTGCATATATGTGTTAGAGATCAGACGAGGCTATAAAGAAATGTAAATAGTTGTGCTTAGGGGATTTTTTTTGGCAAAGTTGTCTTAATAATAAATAAAAACTTTAAAAAAAGTCTCAGTGACTGATATAAAATCGACACAGCTATGAAGAGTTTCCTACACTTGGCTTAGAGTTTAAAGGTGAAAAATCATCTCCACATAAATCACCTGGTATCTGGTAAGCCCAGTCTGGGCAAGTCAGGTGGGGAAGGGGCTTGGAAGAAAAGATAAAGTGATTTTTTCCTTCCTGTTAACACAAAGCATTAACCAGAAGTAAAGCCAGGGTGAACCAACTAATTAAACAGATGCCTACCTTCCTTTAGAACTCTTAGACCAAAGAGAGAGGTCACCCTACTTCCATTAGGTTTCTTTAAAAAACCCCTATGATTCTTGGTGTCTGGACTACAACCCATTCTGTAATTCACAAAATTAATATGTCCTGTCTTCTGTGAGACCCTAGGATAAGCATGATCCCTTAGTACTTTATGCTTTGTTCCCCTCTACACATAAATGGTAAAACACTTACTTTTAGAAACACCATGGCAACCGCTTATAATGATAGAGGGTAAGGTATGATTAACATAATAACGCTGACGTTTGTAGCTAGGGAATAAATGTCATTTTAGTTTTAGGCCGGTCACTTTGTTCTTTTAGTCCTGTAACTTTGAAGCATACATGACCCCTAGCAATCAAAATGAACTGGAAAAAAAAGGTGAGCAAATAACAAATGTTTTAAAGTCTCTTGCACAACAGGTATAGGTATAAAAAGAATTTCTTCAAATAATTTCCTAGGTGTCACTCAGAAGCATCTTTGCTGTCTGTAAAATAATGTTCTGCAGTCCTTCAAATTAAATTATAATTTAAAATATATATTATACATCTGCAATTACTTGAAATCATTCAATAGTTTGTAGCATCTTAATGGAGTGAAACAGAGATAAAAGGCAGTCCACATTCATATTTTCAAGATAGATTTACTTCAGAAGTCAACTGAAATCCTTGCTCATGTTCTAAGTATGGCCATTGTGATAAGACCTAAGATATAAGCAGCCACTAATTTTTGATTCACACTTAAGTGGAGGTAGAGAGGCACCAGCGATTCCACATCCCCCATTGTAGGCAGCATCAGGGCTGCAATGCACACCACTCCCAGGAAGACAGTTAGTAAACTAGGTTCTGAGGAGACAGCTCTGTTTTCTGGTTGAAACGACTGTTCAAAAAATAAACTTTCAGTTAAATGTTCCTTTATTCTTTTTTCCTCTTCTTCCTTTTGTTGTTCTTTTGCTGATGGGAGAAGAGTAGCAACAACCTCTTTTCTTCCCAAAGCCTTCCTCTGGCTTTGCTCAGAAACTTGAAGACGGAATTTGTCTATTACACCATAGTGACAGGATCGAACATCTCTATGACGAATCACAATATCCACACAACACTGAGGCTTTACTGCACCTGCAGCATCAACGACAACATACTTATTTGGAGTAGTACACAAAACTTTGAACTTTAAGGCAAACTCATAGGGATTGTACAGTGTCAACACTTGCTTATGTGTTGACTGATCATCTGCATAAAATATGAGCTCCGTGGGGGACACGAAAACAGAAAGATTTCCTTCCACTAACTCTGGCTGTCTTTTTTGTTGATGCATTGGCACCGAATCCCCCTTGCTGCAGTTTCTGTTTTTACAGTCTCAAATCTATTTTGGACTTTTCTTAGATTCAGTTAAAAACTCCAAAGCATTTTGGCAATCTCGGCAACACCAGCTTCCTCGGAAAAAAGCCGAGATTTCTTAAAGAACTAAAAGTAGTAGATCTACCATTCAGTGAAGCGATCCCACTACTGCGTATCTACCCAAAGAAAAAGAATTAATTATATCAAAAATACACTTGTATGCATATGTTTATTGTAGCAAAATTCACAACTGCAAAACTATGGAACCAATCTGAATGTCCATCCACCAATGAGTGGATCAAGAAAATGTAGTAGGCTAGGTGCAGTGGCTCATATCTGTAATCCCAGAACTTTTGAAGGGCAAGGTGGGAGGATCACTTGAATCCAGGAGTTCAAGACTAGCCTAGGCAACATAGTGAGACCTCATTTCTACTAAAATTCCAAAAAAAAAAAATTAGCCAGGTGTGAGGCGCATGCTACTCTGGGGGCTGAGGCAGGATGATCACTTTATGGGGGATAGTGGCTGCAGTGAGGCCTGATCATGCCACAGCACTCCAGCCTGGGCAAGAGTGAGACCCTGTCTCAAAAAAAAAATGTGTTACATATACAACACCATGGAATACTACTCAGCCATAAAAAAGAATGAAATAATGTCTGTTGCAGCAACTTGAATGGAGCCAGAGGCCATTATTCTAAGTGAAATAACTCAGGAATAGAAAACCCAAAACTGTATGTTCTCAGTTATAAGTGGGAGCTAAGCTATGGGTATGCAAAGGCATACACAGTGGAATAATGGACTTTGGAGACTCAGAAGGGGAAAGGTGGAAGGGGAGTAAGGGATTTAAAAAAACTACATATTCAGTACAATGTACACTACTCAAATGATGGGTTTACTAAAATCTCAGACTTCAACACTATACAATTTATCCATGTAACCAGCAATGACTTGTACACCAAAATATATTCAAACTAAAAAAAAAAATTTTTTTTTTTAAACATAGTCTGTAAAATAATGTGACTTATGGGGAACACCTGTTTTCTTTCTGGTGGTCTGTTTTGGTAACTGGAGTCAACCATGCAGGCACTGTGTGCCTATGTGACCAAACCCCACTAAAAAAACTTGAATATTAGGCTAAAATGAGCTCTCAGGTAAACCACACTTCACACATGTTCCTACAAATTGTAGATAGAGGAATTAAATGAATCCTATACAATTCCACTGGAAAAGTACTCTTGGAAGTTTGCACCTGCCTGGTTTCCTCCAGACTGTGCCACATTTGCCTATTCCCTGTGCTGATATTGCCTTGCATCTTTTTGCTGTAATAAGCTATAACCATGAATATAATGACTTCTGGGTACTATGAGTCCTAGAGTTGGTCTTGGGGATCTCCAAAACAGGTACAACAGAAAATAATCTAAATAACATAAAACAAGGCAGTAATGGAAATAAAAGACATATAGAAAACAAATAGCAAAATGGCAGATTTAAATCCTACGTAGTCAGTAATTATATTAAGTACAAATGGAAGAATAACAGCAGATTTCTCATCAAAGAAATCCAATAAAGACAGTGAAGAAACATTTTTAAAGTACTGAAAGAAAAAATGCTGCCAACCTAGGATTCTGTAACAGTGAAATGTCTTTCAAAAGTATAGGTGAACTTTTGCAACTTTTCAGACACACAAAAGCTGAAATAATTCATTACTGGGAGATGTGCACTACAAGAAATAGGAAGTCCTTCAGGTATAAGAAAAATAATACCTAATGGAAATCTAAATCTACACAAACAGAAAACACCAAAAGTGGTAAATATGTAGGTAAATAAAAAAGAGCTTTTGAGATCTAGCAAGATGACTCAATAGGAACAGCTCTGGTCTGCAGCTCCCAGTGAGTACAACACAGAAGGTGGGTGATTTCTGCATTTCCAACTGAGGTATCTGGTTCATCTCATTGGGACTGATTAGACAGTGGGTACAGCCCACGGAGGGCAAGCAGAGGCAGGGTGGAGCGCTGCTTCACCTGGGAAGTGCAAGGGGCCACGAACCTTCCCTTAAGGGAAGCCGTGAGAAATTGTGCTATCTGGTCCAGATACTACACTTTTCTCACGGTTTTTGCAACCCGCAAACAAGGAGATTCCCTCGTGTGCCCACACCACCGGGGCCCTGAGTTGTAACCACAAAACTGGACAGCTGTTTGGGAAGACACCGAGCTAGCTGCAGGAGTTTTATTTTATACCCCAGTGGCACCTGGAAGCCCAGGGAGACAGAACCATTCACTCCCCTGGAAAGAGGGCTGAAGTCAGGGAGCCACGTGGTCTTGCTTAGCAGGTCCCACCTCCATGAAGCCCAGCAAGCTAAGACCCACAGACTTGAAATTCTCGCTGCCAGCAGGGCAGTCTGAACTCAACCTGGAGCGCTTGAGCTTGATGAGGAGAAGGGAGTTAATCATTACTGAGGCTTGAATAGGCTGCTTTCCCTCATAGTGTAAACGAAGCTGCCAGGAAGTTCGGAATGGGTGGAAGCTACCACAGCGCGGCAAACTCACTGTGGCCAAACTGCCTCTCTAGATTCCTCCTCACTGGGCAGAGCATGTCTAAAAGAAAGGCAGCAGCCCCAGTCAGGGGCTTATAGATAAAATTCCCATCTCCCTGGGACAGAGCACCTAGGGGAAGGGGCGGCTGTTGGCACAGCTTCAACAGACTAAATGCTCCTCCCTGCCAGCTCTGAACAGAATAGCAGATCTCCCAGCACAGTGCTCGAGCTCTGCAAAGGGATAGACTGCCCCTCAAGTGGGCCCCTGACCTTCATGTCTCCTGACTGGGAGATACCTCCCAGCAGGGGTCTACAGACACCTCACACAGGAACGCTCTGACTGGCATCTGGCAGGTGCCCCACTGGGATGAAGCTTCCAGAAAAAAAAAAAGCAGGCAACCATCTTTGCTGTTCTGCAGCCTCTGCTGGTGATACCCAGGCAAACAGGGTCTGGAATGGACCTCCAGCAAACTCCAGCAGACCTGCAGAAGAGGGGTGTGACGGTTAGAAGGAAAAATAGCAAACAGTAAGCAATAACATAAACATCAAAAAAAGGACACCCACGCAAAAACCTCATCCAAAGGTCATCAGTATCAAAGATCAAAGGTACATACATCCAACAAGATGAGAAAAAACAGCACAAAACTGCTGAAAATTCCAAAAACTGGAATGCCTCTTCTCCTCCAAAGGATCACAACTCCATGCGCAAGGGCACAAAACTGGATGGAGAATGAGTTTGATGAATTGACAGAAGTAGACTTGAGAAGGTTGATAATAACAAACTATTGCAGCTAAAGGAGGATGTTCTAACCCAATGCAAGGAAGCTAAGAACCTTGATAAAAAGTTACAGGAAATGCTACTAGAATAACCAGTTTAGAGAAAAACATAAATGATCTGATGGAGCTGAAAAACACAGTACAAGAACTTCGTGAAGCATACACAAGTATCAATAGCCAAATCGATCAAGCGAAAGAAAGGATATCAAAGATTGAAGATCAACTTAATGAAATAAAGCATGAAGACAAGATTAGAGAAAAAAAATAATGAAAAGGAACAAACAAAGCCTCAAAGAAATATGGGACTATGTGAAAAGACCAAACCTATGATTGACTGGTGTACCTGAAAATGAGGGGGAGAATGGAACCAAGTTGGAAAACACACTTCATGATAATATCCAGGAGAATGATCCAAATCTAGCAAGACAGGCCAACATTCAAATTCAGGAAATACAGATAACACAACTAAGACACTCTTCGAGAAGTGCAACCCCAAAACATAATCGTCAGATGCACCAAGGTAGAAATGAAGAAAAAAATGTTAAGGGCAACCAGTTAGAAAGGTCAGATTACCTACAAAGGGAAGGCCATCAGACTTATAATGGATGTCTCTGCAGAAACCCTACAAGCCAGAATAGGGTGGGGGCCAATATTCAACATTCTTAAAGAAAAGAATTTCAACCCAGAATTTCATATCCAGCCAAACTAAGCTTCACAAGCAAAAGAGAAATAATATCCTTTCCAGACAAGCAAATGCTGAGGGATTTTGTCACCACCAGGCCTGCTTTACAAGAGATCCCAAAGGAAATACTAAATATAGAAAGGAAAAACTGGTACCAGCCACTGCAAAAACATACCAAAATACAAAGAAAAACGACACTATGAAGAAACTGCATCAAGTAATGTGCAAAATAACCAGCTAGCATCATGGTGACGGGATCAAATTCACATATAACAATATTGACCTTATGTAAATGGGTTAAATGCCCCAAATGAAAGACACAGACAGGCAAATTGGATAAACAGTCAAGACTCATTGGTGTGCTGTATTCAGGACACCCATCTCACATGCAGAGACACACATAGATTCAAAATAAAGGGATACAGGAATATTTATGAAGCAAATGGAAAGCAAAAAAAATTAAAAAGCAGGGGGGGTTACAAACCTAGTCTCTGATAAAACAGACTTTAAACCAACACAGATCAAAAAAGACAAAGAAGGACATTACCTAATGGTAAAGAGATCAATGCAACAAGAAGAGTTAACTATTCTAAATGTATATGCTCCCAATACAGGAGCACCCAGATTCATAAAGCAAGTTCTTTGAGACCTACAAAGAGACCTAGACTCCCACACAATAATAGTGGGAGACTTTAACACACCACTGTCAATATTAGACACATCACGAGACAGAAAATTAACAAGGATATTCAGGACTTGAACTCAGCTGGGCACCAAGCAGACCTAATAGACATCTACAGAACTCTCCACCCCCAAATCAACAGAATAAACATTCTTCTCAGCACCACATAGCACTTATTCTAAAATTGACCACATAATTGGAAGTAAAACACTCCTCAGCAAATGCAAAAGAACAAAAATCATAAAAACCAGCCTCTCCAGACCACAGTGCAATCAAATAAGAATTCAGGATTAAGAAGATCACTCAACAGCACTTTGGGAGGCCGAGGCGGGCGATCATGAGGTCAGGAGATCGTGTCCATCCTGGCTAACATGGTGAAACCCCATCCCTACCAAACATACAAAAAAATTAACCGGTCATGGTGGCAGGCACCTGTAGTCCCAACTACTCTGCTCGAGAGGCTGAGGCACGAGAATGGCATGAACTGGGAGGCGGAGCTTGCAGTGCGCCAAGATCACACCACTGTACTCTAGTCTGGGCAACAGAGCGAGACTCCATCTCAAAAAAAAAAAAAAAAAAAAAATCACTCAAAACCACACAAGTACATAGAAACGGAACGACCTGATCCTAAATGGCTACTGGGAAAATAACGAAATTAAGGCAGAAATAAATAAGTTCCTTGAAACCAATGAGAACAAAGACACAACGTACCAGAATCTCTGGGATACAGCTAAAGCAGTGTTTAGAGGGAAATATATAGCAGTAAATGCCCACAGGAGAAAGCAGAAAAGACCTACAATCGACACCCTAACATCACAATAAAAAGACCTAGAGAAGCAAGAGCAAACTAATTCAAAACCTAGCAAAAGACAAGAAATAACTAAGATCAGAGCAGAACTGAAGAAGATGGACACACAAAAAACTGTTCAAAAAAATCAATGTATCCAGGAGCTGGTTTTTAAAAGAACTAGAGGAGCAAGAGCAAACACATTCAAAAGCTAGCAGAAGGCAAGAAATAACCAAGATCAGAGAAAAACTGAAGGAGATAGAGACACAAAAAACTCTTCAAAAACTCAACGCATCCAGCAGCTGGGTTTTGAAAAGATCAACACAATTGATAGACTGCTAGTAAGACTAATAAAGGAGAAAAGAGAGAAGAATCAAATAGACACAATAAAAAATGATAAAGGGGATATCACCACCAATCCCACAGAAATACAAACTACCATCAGAGAATACTATAAACACCTCTACGCAAATAAACTAGAAAATTTACAAGAAATGGATAAATTCCCAGACATATACACCCTCCCAAGACTAAACCAGGAAGAAGTGGAATCCCTGAATAGACCAATAATAGGCTCTGAAATTGAGGCAACAATTAATAGCCTACCAACCAAAAAAAGTCCAGGACTAGACGGATTAATAGCCGAATTCTACCAGAGGTACAAGGAAAAGCTGGTACTATTTCTTCTGAAAGTATTCCAATCAATAGAAAAAGAGGGAATCCTCCCTAACTCATTTGATGAGACTGGATTAAGAAAATGTGGCACATATACACCATGGAATACTCTGCAGCCATAAAAAAGGATGAGTTCATGTCCTTTGTAGGGACATGGATGAAGCTGGAAACCATCATTCTCAGCAAACTATCGTAAGGACAAA
>NW_012100888.1:66706-68762 GCF_000951045.1 Mandrillus leucophaeus | reverse complement strand
ACACAGGAAGGGGAACATCACACACCGGGGCCTGTCATGGGGTGGTAGGGAGTGTGGAGAGATAGCATTAGGAGATATACCTAATGTAAATAACGAGTTAATGTGTGCAGCACACCAACACGGCACATGTATACTTATGTAACAAACCTGCACATTGTGCATATGTACCCTAGAACTTAAAGTATAATAAATAAAAAAAACCTGCTAGCCAGACTAATAAAGAAGAAAAGAGAGAAGAATCAAATAGACGCAATAAAAAAATGACAAAGGGGATATCACCAGTGACACCACAGAAACACACACTACCATCAGAGAACACTATAAACATCTCTACACAAATAAAGTAGAAAAATCTAGAAAAAATGGAAAAATCCCTGGACATATACATACTCCAAAGACTAAACCAGGAAGAAGCCTAATCCCTGAATATACCAATAACAAGTTCTGAAATTGAGTCAGTAATTAATAGCCTACCAACGAAAAAAAAAGCCCAGGACCAGATGGATTCACAGCCGAATTCTACTAGAAGTACAAAGAAGAGCTGCTACCATTCCTTCTGAAACTATTCCAATCAATAGAAAAAGAGGGACTCCTCCCTAACTCATTTTATGAGGCCAGCATCATCCTGATAGCAAAGCCTGGCAGAGACATAACAAAAAAAGAAAATTTCAGGTGAATATCCCTGAAAAACATCAATGCAAAAATCCTCAATAAAATACTGGCAAACCAAACCCAGTAGCACATCGAGAAGCTTATATACACCACGATCAAGTTGGCATAATCCCTGGGATGCAAGGCTGGTTCAACATATGCAAATCAATAAACGTAATACATCACACAAAACCAAGGACAAAAACCACATGATTATTTCAATAGATGCAGAAAAGGACTTCGATAAAATTCAACACCCTTTCATGTTAAAAACACTCAATAAACTAGGTATTGATAGAACATATCTCAAAATAATAAGAGCTATTTATGACAAACCCACAGCCAGTATCATACTAAATGGGCAAAAGCTGGAAGCTTTCTCTTTGAAAACTGGCGCAGGACAAGGATGCCCTATCTCACCACTCCTATTCAACATCGTATTGGAAGTTCTGGCCAGGGCAATCAGGCAAGAAAAAGAAATAAAGGGTATTCAAATAGGAACACAGGAAGTCAAATTGTTTCTGTTTGCAGATGACATGATTGTGTATTTAGAAAATCCCATCGTCTCAGCCCCAAAACTCCTTAACCTGATAAGCAACTTCAGCAAAGTCTCAGGATACAAAATCAATGTACAAAAATCACAAGCATTCCTGTACACCAATAACAGAGAAACAGAGAGCCAAATCATGAGTGAACTCCCATTCACTATTGCTACAAAGAGAATAAAATACCTAGGAATATAACTTAATGGGACGTAGAGGACTTCCTCAAGGAGAACTACAAACCACTGCTCATGGAAATAAGAGAGGACACAAACAAATGGAAGAACATTCCATGCTCATGGATAGGAAGAATCAATATCGTGAAAATGGCCATACTACCCAAAGTAATTTATAGATTCAATGCTCTCCCCATCGAGCTACCATTGACTTTCTTCACAGAATTAGAAAAAACTAAATTTCATGTGAACCAAAAAAGAGCCTGTATAGCCAAGACAATCCTAACCAAAAAGAACAAAGCTGGAAGCATCACCCTACCTGACTTCAAACTATTCTACAAGGCTACAGTAACCAAAACAGCATGGTACTGGTAGCAAAACAGACATATAGACCAATGGAACAGAACAGAGACTTCAGAAATAATACCACACATCTACAACCATCAGATCTTTGACAAACCTGACAAAAATAAGCAACGGGGAATGGATTCCCTATTTAATAAATGGTGTTAGGAAAACTGGCTAGCCATATGCAGAAAACTGAAACTGGACCCGTTCCTTACACCTTATATAAAAATTAACTCAAGATGGATTACAAACTTAAATGTTAGACCTAAAACCATAAAAACCCTAGAAGAAAACCTAGGTAATACCATTCAGGACATAGGCATGGGCAAGGACTTCATG
>NW_012100888.1:18730-66156 GCF_000951045.1 Mandrillus leucophaeus | reverse complement strand
AAATACCATTTGACCCAGCAACCCCATTACTGGGTATATACCCAAAGGATTATAAATCATTCTACTATAAAGACACATGCACACGTATGTTTATTACAGCACTATTTACAATAGCAAAGACTTGGAACCAACCCAAATGCCCATCAATGATAGACTGGATAAAGAAAATGTGGCACATATATACCATGGAATACTCTGCAGCCATAAAAAAGAATGAGTTCGTGTCCTTTGCAGGGACATGGATGAAGCTAGAAGCCATCATTCTCAGGAAACTGACACAGGAATAGAAAACCAGACACCACACGTTATCACTCATAAGTGGGAGTTAAAAGATGAGAACACATGGACATAGGGAGGGTATCATCACACACTGGGCCTGTTGGGGCATGGGGAGCAAGGGAAAGGATTGTTTTAGGACAAATGCCTAATACATGTGGGGCTTAAAACCTAGATGACAGGTTGATGGGTGCAGCAATCCACCATGGCACATGTATACCTATGTAATAAACCTGCACGTTCTGCACATGTATCCTAGAACTTAAAGTATATTTTAAAAAATATAAAATGAAAAGACCTTTTTTCTTATTTCTTTTTATTATATCACTTTAAAAGTATTGAAAACAAACAAAATCCCACAATGTATTATAAGGTTTAACACGTGTAGAAGTAAAACATATGACAATAATAGGAAAAAGACTTGAGTGGAGGAATAGAAGTACATTAAGTTCTTATCTTACACTTGAAGTGGGCTGTGATAAATTAAAGTTATATACTATAAACCCTAAAGGAACCACTAAAAGAACAAAGCATTGTATCTAATCTAATCCAAAGAAATAAAATGGAATAATAAATAATAATGCAAAAGAAGGTAGAAAAAGAGGAAAAAGTGAATAAAGAACAAATAGAACGCAAATAGCAAGATGGTAGATTTTAAACCAATCATATCAATAATCAAATTAAATAAAAATGGTCTAAACATCCTGATTAGAAGGCAGAGACCATCAAATTGGAGAAAAAAAAAAAACAAAAAACAAAAAACAAAAGACCCAACTCTAGGTTACCTATAAGAAACCCGGATTAAATATAAAAACAATTCAAGTGTGGTGGCACATGCTTGTCATCCCAGGCTACTCAGGAAATAGGAGTTGAAGTCCAACATGGCCAATATTGCAAGACTCTGTCTCTAGAAATAAAATTTTGAAATGTTTAATTTGAAAAATCTATAAAAACACAAATAGGGCTGGGTGTGATGGCTCAAACATGTAATCTCATGGCTTTGGGAGGCTAAGGTGGGAGGATCCCTTGATGCCAGGAGTTCAAGAACAGCCTGGGCAACATAGAAAGACCCCATCTCTACAAAAAAATTAAAAATTAGCCAGGTGTAGTGATGCATGCCTGTAGTCCTGGCTACTTGGGAGGCTGGGGCAGGAGGATCACTTTAGCCTAGGAGTTCAAGGTTACAGTGAGCTATGATCATGACATTGCATTCTGGCCGGGGTGATGGAATGAGACCATGTCTCAAAAAGCCCCACACATAAGTTAAAAGTAAAAGGATGAGGCCAGGCATGGTGGCTCACACCTGTAATGCCAGCACTTTGAAAAGTTGAGGTGGACAGATCACTTGAGGTCAGGAGTTCGAGTCCAGCCTGGCCAACATGGTGAAACCTCATCTCTACTAAGAATACACAAAGTAGCCAGGCATGGTGGTACATGTCTGTAGTCCCAACTACTTGGGAGGCTGAGGCAGGAGCATCACTTGAACCCAGGAGGCAGAGGTTGCAGTGAGCCAAGATCACACCATTGCACTCCAGCGTGGGTGACAGAGTGAATGAGACTCCATCTCAAAAAAAAAAAAAAAAAAGTAAAAGGATGAAAAAAGATATGCCATGTTAATATTATTCAAAAGAAAGCCAGAATATTTATATTAACATCAGCCAAAGCAGATTTCGGAAGAATAATAACAGGGATAAAAGGGAATATTTCATGATAAAGAGTCAACTTATCAAGAGAACATAACAATCCTAAAAGTTTACACTCCTAACAACAAAGCTTCAAAATACATAAAGCAAAAACTGATAGAACTGAAAGGAGAAACAAACAAATATAAATTTTAGTCAGAGATTTCATCAATCCTCTCCCAACAATTGATAGAATAAGTAGACAGAAAATAGTAAAGTTGCCTCAGAAGGAGCAGACAAAAAAACAGAAAATCAGTAAAGTAGAAGACTTGAACAACACTATCAACCAACTTAACCTAATTGACATAGAACACTCTATCCAAAAATGGCAGGATAAAACATAGTTTTCAACCACGCATGGAAGATTTACCAAAAGAGACTATATTCTGGGCCATAAAACAAGTCTCCATAAATTTAAAAGGATTCAAATAATAAGAAGTATATTCTGTCACCACAATGGGATTAAATTAGGAAGCAGTAACAGAAAGAAATCTGGAAAATCCCATATTTGGAAATTAAATGACATGTTTCTAAATAACCCTGGGTCAAAGAAGAAATGAAAAGAAAAATGAGCAATTATTTTTATATAAATGAAAATGAAACATACTATATCAAAATTTGTGAGGTACAGCTAAATCAATATTTATAGGAAAACTTGTAACATTAAATGCTTCTATTATGAAAGAAATATCTTAAATCAAAATGTGGTCTCCAAAACAATATTAGCATCTCATGGGAACTTGTTAGAAATGCAAATCCTTGGACCCTAACTGAGACCTACTGAATCAGAAACTCTAAGGGTGGAGCCCAGCAATCTGTGGCCCTCTAGGTGATTCTGATGCACATTCAAGTTTTGAGAACCACTGCATATACTATTGGAGTGTTGTTTTTATTGTGCTAGGGTGTGTTCTTCAGTAAGGAATATACACAGTTTATACTGCTCTGAAGTTCATATCACTTAAAAACAATCTTGTTTTGAATAGTCTGTTAATCTTGTGTTAAATTTAGAATACTTAAAAATGTCCCATGCTCAAAGAGTCCTGCAAGTGATTAACCCTACAAATAATGCCTCATTTGCTAAAAAGACACAAACTTCAAAAGCCATAGGTATAATTTTCTTGAAATCTAGAAACGGATAGAAGACAAACATCAGGGGGGACTATGACCTCATTGAATACTTCCTACTATTCATTCTAGGCTCTTCGTGTGGGAACCAAATGCAGTCAACTAAATATCAATCAAGGAACAAAGACATGTTAAATCTAAATGGCTGGTAATACAAAAATAATTTGCTTAAAATATGGTTTTATATCTACACTTGAATGTAAGTTTGTCTGCTGTTTTGGAAAGTCACCTCAAATGAAATACTGAAGCCCTAAAATAAGCACTAATTTAGAAGCATTAACTCCTATAGTGGTAGGTGTCATCTTTTCAACTAGTTTGATGCACCAGTCTCAAGCATATCTGTTCTCCATCTAAATTTGCTGGTTCACATCTGTGCTGGGAGAGGGAGATAGAAATTCTGGCTTTAATGGGCTTTAGTTATAACTTCTGTTAGTCAGGAGGAAACAAAATCCACACTGTATCAAGACAGTTAACTGACGAGTATAGATGAGAATTTCAATAACAACTTGAAAGCAACATTTGCCATGGAAGAACTATAATATGAGTAATCTATTAATCTCAACTTATTACATGACAGTCTTCAAAAATAAAGGGAAAAACATACTGAAGTTCTTCTAGTATTCTAGTCTCCAAAGGAAAAATATAATCCAGTCTACACTAGGCTTCCTTCCTCTCCCCAATCTTTGCTGATTTCATCAGCTTTGGTTCTTTCTAAGACATTTCCTTCTTCTCTTTTCTGTGCTCTTGAACAGAGGCCCACAACAGCTGCCTATGGGGCCATGGGAGTATAATTAATCAAGTAATCAGCTAGCCAACACTGTTAAAATGTTTTAATATCAATATAAAATGAGATCAGAGTTTTACAAGCAGATTTCAGAACACCAACATTGATTTCCAAAATGGTTTCTCTCCTTTCAGAAGCCTAAAGATGAACATATACAAAACTTAGGCGTTTTTATAAAAAGCATGTTTTTTTTTTCTATTTTAATACATCTACAGTTGACAAACATGCAAAATAACTAATTTCCAAAACAAAGGTCTCTAGCAGAAACATCCAAATTAAAAATGAAGCATTTAAATTTACTTACTGGCCATGAAATCCAGCAAGAAACCACCCTTTCTCCCACACTTCAGAAAAACCACCAATTCCTTCCTAGACGATTGATGGCATTAACAGTACTTGGCTCTCCCTTGTCAGCTTCCAGACATCCCCGATTCAATCTTGTAAATTAATATTACAGTTCCAATTACTGAAAATGCCCCACCATCTTCTTCACTGCATTACAGCTTAGCAAGGCACCTACCAACAATGCAGTTTGGGAAATGAGCCATGAAGAACATAATGGCCTGAGAGTTAACCATACATCCTAGGTCTGCCAATTGAATGAGGACATTAATGGGAATGTAAAATTCCAGGAGACATTCTTTTATTCTCCTCTCCAAGTTACTAGCATGTCCAGTATCAGAAAGAAAACAGTACAGGAATGTGGCAATAGCCACATATATGAAGCCTTACTAGAGCTAAAACCAAACTAAACAGAATGCAAACTACAGTGGGACAAAGAACTGACTCTCATTTGAGTTTTATTTGTGGCTTCAAGCAACCTCCAAACTAAGAGGCTCATAAATTACGAAATAATTTTAATGCACTGAGGATTCAGTAATTTGCATTAGAATATTATTAAAATTTATGTTTTGTAAGAGTTGCATGTACTTCATTGTTGAATTTGGTACCAACAGTAAACAAATAACTAAATGAGATATAACCTCAAATATACGCACTTCCAAAACTAAAAAGCATTTTAACACATTCTTCTCTGCCTCTCAGTTGAATCAGTAAAACAAATAGAAAATCAAAACATGATTGTACTATTACACAAGATGATTATTTTACTTAAATAACTTAGTCTGTTCCAAAGTATTTCTGTCCAAAATGTGTAGGTGCAACAGGATGAACTTCAGTAGTTAAAATTGTGATCTCTGGAAACTCCTGAATGATTGATTTGGCACCTTCAAAAAAAAAAAAAAAAAAAGTTATTATGGTAGGATGTTTTGGTAACACCAATTGTAATTCAGGAATTTTGTAGTTATTGCCACTAGGTCTAAAATTGACAGAAGACAGAGAGCAATGATCTTTGAATACCTAATCAGACTTGGTTAATCTCTTCCTTTTTATAAAGTCTGAAAAGCTTTGACAGTAGTCAAGACTATGCCTCCTCCATCTCACTAATACATTCTTAGAATTATTATTTTATACTCAAGTTGAAAAATATAGTTATTCAGTTACAGAAATTTCCCCCTGAAGAGTATTTTTTATTTTGTTTTATTTTAAAGGTGACTGTAATAGAGTGAATACAGTCCTTTTTAAAACGAAGATCACAGGCCAGGCACAGTGGCTCAAACCTGTAATCCCAGAGCTTTAGGAGGCTGAGGCAGAAGTATCACTCAAGGCTAGGAGTTTGAGACCAGCCTGGGCCACACGGCAACACCCCATCTCTATTAAAAAAAAAAAAAAATTAAAAAGGATCACATATAAGATAATGGTTTCCCAACTGAAACACTATGAAACAAGTGCAGTGTTTCATAGCATGCTTGTTTTTCACAGAAAAAGCTGATGTGTCAGAGCACACCAGCTTTTTAGAAGTTAGGACTCTAGCTTATCGAGAGAGGAACAGGTAGGGAAAGAAAACAAGGACTAGGATGTTCAGTGTAGAGTGATTTGGCATAAGAAAAAATGTGAAAGTATGTAAATAACTCACAATAAGGAAATGGTTAAATAAATAACATATGTTCAAAGGATATAACTGTTAAATCATGTTTTTGGAAAATATTGAATGGCATCAAAAAATGTACATGGTAAATGTAAAAATGTAAAAAATGTATAAATAACAGCATTAGAATCACATAAAATGTTATCAGCAAGCTTAGACTCACATAAAATGTTACCAGCAAGCTTAGAGATGACCAATACAAATTATGACTATTTTAATTACCCTGTCAAACTAAAAATCCATAGCAAATCCTGCCACAGAATACAATTTTTCAGCTATAAATGTCAAAGAATAGTACATCATTCTCATGTATACTATTAGAACTAAAACGAGTGCTTTTCCATTCCCAAAGGCAAAAATTTTAATTATTATTGGATTCTCTCAATTTTTTCAATGCCACCTGTGTTATATATATAAATGATAATTAAGCAAATCACCTTTTGTTACCACCAACATTTGAACTACAAGTAATACTTGGTTATGAAACAGCAAAGTAATCAAACAGGCCATAATTCCTATCAATAACCTACTGAAACCAGCTTTCCCAACTAGATATACTGTAGCCTCTTCAGAACTGGCTAAGACTTAGAAATTTTGGAAATGAGAAAACACCTGACTAGAGAAACCATACATTGCCCTTTTTAAAAATTATGAAGCAAATACAAATTCACTGTAGAATACTTGAAAAATACCAATTTAAAGCTTAAAAATAAAATGAAAAGCACTTAGAATCCCACCAACCTAAGATAACCACTATTAACATTGTGTATGCATTTTGAAACCAAAATTGAAACAACATTGTCTGTCTAGCCTCTCATGCTAAGGAAAGATTTATTAGGTTCCATATTAAATCCAACTCTGATTTGTGTAATTAAAATAGTCATAATTTGTACTAGTCATCTCCAAGCTTGGTGATAACACTTTACCCTATTCTAATGTTGTTATTTTTATACTGCTTTTCTACATTTACCATGTACATTTTTGGATGCCATTCAATATTTTCCAAAAACATGATCTAACAGTTACATAATAGTATATCCTTTGAATATATATTATTTATTTAACCATTTCCTTATTGTGAGTCATTTTTATACTTTCACATTTTTTCTTATACCAAATAACTCTACAATAAACATCCTAGAAGCTAAATTTCTACATGCACCTATAATTATTTTCTTAAAATATATTCTCAATTGTTCTATAATGTATGGCAAAAAACACTAGGATCTTAAGTTAGGTATACCTCCTTCAGGAAATGGAGAACACACAGTTCTCTCTGCCCTTTGAGCAGAAGTCTAACTTTAAAAACTTCCGCTCTTCACTTCACACTGCAAAGATTACTTCAGTAAGACTACAGGGCTAGCTAGAACCTTATATTTCTTGCTCTTTGTGAGCAGTTCTCAGGCCTCAGGGAAACAGGAAGCTTTCAGTCATTTGCAGGCCAAACCAGGAAAACAACAGCAATTCTTTTAAATGGCGTTAGTTCATACTTCTCCATTTGCATTTGAACATTAGAATGGTATAAAATGTTATCAGTCAGCTTAGAAATGACAAACACAAGTTATAATTACCAAAATTAGATTCAGATTTAATGTGAAAGCAGATAAACTTTTCCTCCGGATTAGAAGCTAGAAAATGCATACTTACCCACCTCAGGTCTATCTGGAGCCCTAGTTACTGCCTCATGCTGAACTCACCATGAGGAGTGGAGAACAGACTGAGTAGGATGATAACACTGGGTTGAACTCCATGTTCTATAAGAACCTTTACAGCTTCAATTACAGTATTTCCAGTGCCTGAAATCAAAAGATAACCAAATGCATTAGCAACCTGAACATTAATTTTAAAAAGTCTTTTTTTTTTTTTTTTTTGAGACTGGGATTCACTCTGTCACTCAGGCTGGAGTGCAGTGGCATGATCTTGGCCCATTGCAGCCTTGACCTCCCAGGTTCAAGCCATCCTCCCACCTCAGCCTCCCAAGTAGCTGGGACTATAGGCACATGCCACCACACCCAGCTACTTTTCTATTTATTGCAGAAATGGGGTCTGCATATGTTGCCCAGGCTGGTCATAAACTCCCGGGCTCAAGCGATCCTTCCACCTCGACCTCCCAAAGTGCTGGGATTACAGGTGTGAGCCACAGCACCCGGCCACAAAATGTCTTTGAAGCAAGGGCAATATAGCAATCTAACATAAGAAACCACTTCATTTGAAGGTACTTGTTCTTTATCCGTGCTATTTTCAATAATGAACATGACACATACACTTTTGAGTTATCAAATACCAAGCCCTAAATTCATTTAGCATATGAGCTATCAAATTTAACATATTCCCTCTCACCTCCCTTAAAGACCATGCCAAGTGTGGTCTGAGTAAGCTTAAGAAAGAGAACAGAAGAGCAGGAAAAAATATTACCTCCAGAGAGAATAAATTATTGAGGAAAATCACTGCTGTACTCATTAGGCTAAAGAGGAGATATGTTTCAATATATTTTCTGAATTCCATATATTTTGCCTCATTAAATCATTTGTTTCAACGTATTCAAGACAGAAGCTTGTTGGGGCTAATAAGGTCTGACTACTGTATATTCTCTTATTATGCAATAAAACCTCTCCAGTGAACTGCCCAGGGCAGTTTTCCCAACTGAGAAAAACACATTTAGAAACTATTTTTGCCTTTTATATAAGGGTACCTAGGAGGCAGGCACTAAGTTGAATTTAAACCCTAACCAAAGGTTACAAATAAACGGAAGCCACTCACTGAGAATTGGATACATCAGAAGGACTTTTCTCCGGTAAATGTCTGGGGGGAATTTGGCATAATATACTTTAGCTCTTTGTGTCTCCTCATCACTCTGAATCAGGATCTTTCCAATTCGTATGGATCGACAGCAGTCTCGTAAACCTTGTTCCATTGCCTCACCTTGAAGAAGAAAAAAGAAAGAAAAAATATTAGGGGAAACAGAGAGAAAGTCCAAGAAAAGGCCAAAGTATAGTTTGTCACTGTTATTAATACAAAAAGGAAGGAAGAGGAAAATAATTATTCTGAAGCTGACAGCTTTTATTTCTGATATGCTCATATTTCATACTTAATGGAGGTTAATGAAACCAGGTTAAGGGCTGGTTAATGAAACTAGAATAAGCTAATTTTATTGCTGGTTTACAAGTTTTAGAGCTGTCATGCTTCCGTGATTACAGGAAATAAAGCATTTTGTTGAGCAGCTCCCTGAGCTTTTTTAATATCAGGAATATTTTTATCTCTATTATTTTAAAGAGGCCTTTAAACCACCTAAATTTGTGACTTTTGTCTGAGAAAATGCAAAACATTTCTGGAAGAATAAAGGCTGTAGATCAAAAAGTCTCCTTTTAGGTCAAGGTAGCATCAGGGGACATCACTTAGCTCAACAATGACTTCTCAACAGCAAAGATATTGCTGCAAGCAGTGAAAAAGTTGTATATCGTTCCCCCTCTCCCAGGTAACAATAACTAGCACTACCACCGTTGGTTTCTGAACACAGAGCTATTTTTGACTCTGAATTCCTTTAAGGGGGTGTTTGCCAAAAGGCAGTCATTCTCGTGCCATCTTCAAGATTTTAGGCCATATCAGAATTCTACCAATACTAGCATTTACTTAACATTTTTCTTAAATTTATTGTTTTCACTTAAATTTATTTTAAGAGGAAACTATATCACTAGGGTAAATATAAAACAAGTATCTTTCTAATATATATGAAAATCAACAAATGGCTATTAAGGTTATAAACAATGCTGTACATCACCACAAGTCATCTGGTATATACTAAGGGTGCAAGGACTATGCTTGTGTCTTTAGGGAAGAAGCTGAACTGAAACAGAAGAAACTGCACCTTAAAAGTCCATTGTCTTTACCAGTTTTTAAAAGTTGAACATCATTGTCCTGAAATGTCCTGAAATGCTATCAATGCTTAAGAGCTACCTCCTAGAAAAAAGGAGTTCCTAGTTTACTTGAGGCATTTAATTGTTCACAAACAGAACTTCATAACCAAAAGAGAAAAGTGAATGTTTATATGTTAAAAATTAAACTATATGTATTCAGTGCAAACAAGTGGAGCTTCTACCACTTATGCAAAAAAATATAAATCTTATGCAAAACAATTAAGTTTGCTGAATGGAAAAAACCCCACATAACAGGTATAGGTTCTAATCACAGGCAAGTGATTTTGCTATACAAAGGTTGGTTTAGAAGGGTAATCAGTTGAACTCAAATACAAATATAACATTCATAAGACCAGCAAATGGAAATACCTAGAATTAATGACAGTCAAGCACTTTTGCCTATGCGGTCACATAGTCATCACATATAAAGTTTAAAAGGATTAGGCCAGGTGTGGTGGCTCATGCCCATAATCCCAGCACTTTGGGAGGCTGAGGCAGGAGCATCACTGGAGGCCAGGAATTTTAGACCAGCCTGGGCAACATAGCAAGACCTCATCTCTACAAAAAAAAAAAAAATTGCTTTTCAATTTGCTAGGTATAGTGGCACGTGCCTGTAGTCCTAGCTGCTCAGGAGGCTGAGGTGGGAGGATTACTTGAACTCAGGAATTTGAGGTTACAGTGAACTATGATCACGCCACCATACTCCAGCCTGGACAACAGAATGAGACCCTGTCTCTAAAAAAAAAAAAAAAAAAAAAAAAAAAAAAAAAAAAAAAAAAAAAAAAAAAAAAAAAAAATTAAAAAAATTAAAAATATCAAACAAATCATTTAGCCCAACAACAGAAATAAAAACAAAAGAAATATTTTCTCGTCAGGTACTCAAAGTTCTCCAGGCCCGAATTTATACCATATTCCCTCAGTCTTCAAACTGCCCTATTCTCCCCAAGATAGCATCATCACATCCTCCTATCCTCCCATCCTCCCCTGAATCTCTTTGAAAGGTGACTTGCCCATGGGAGCACTCTGTTAGGGAATACGCTCTAGTTAAAATTAGCCAAACCTAGCCTCACACAGGCCATGACTCCACAGCACCATGAGGATAGATAACACAGGGGGTGAAATTTAACTAAAGGCAGGCTGCAATTATGACAGACAAGCCTGCCTCTCTTCTGAAAAACAGCAACCATTTCTATGCATACAAAGAGACAAAAATCACACACATGTGAACCTACCGCTTCTCATTATGCTGACCCCACAATTTCCCTTCTCAAATTTCACTCCTTCATACTTGTACCCTGTTAGGAAATAAAACCAAATAATTTATCTTTCATCACTGGAGTAACCTACTTATTCTATAAAGCGTCTGTGGTTTAAAGTAGATGGGCACAAAGCAACCCTTGTTCAGACACACTGTATAATGCCTGAGATTCCCTGTGGAAGTAATGAGATGAGTCGTGACTTTTCAGTTACTTCTTAATTCTTCATAAGAAACCTGTGGGGATAATTGGGAGAGGCAGACTTCATTGAATGGGAATAGGACTTATTATAACATGATATTCACATACACATTCCTCAAACTGAATTCAAAGGAGAATCACTGCACTCCGAGAATGCTATATACCCCATCAATTCAAACTGGGACCCCACTGTGAGCCACAGCAGAAAGCCTCCTCATTCTATTCTTCTTTATGAGCCTCCATTCTTCCTTAAAAGCAGAAGAAAGTGGTTGAAGTAGTTATTAAGACATGCTCAACTCTTGGTCTCATCCTGAATTTGTGTCAATTATGATGCAACAAGCTCAGTCCCCAATTTTCATAAAGTCAACCCTTTGAATAGAACAGTTTTACATTATTTACTAAAGAACCAAATCATAATTTCAAATCCCTGAAACAGGGATCTTTGGCTACTTTCTATTAAAGGATAGAACAAAGCATCTTCTCCAATTCTTATCATTTTTAGTTTTCTTTTTTACTTTCTATCCTTTTTTACCATGTAATTTCAGTGCGAAAACAGACTTGCCCATTTGTGCTCACCAGCAGCTTTCCCACAGAGATGAAGATAAGCTGCCAGCAATTCTTAACTATGGTCCCAATGGGCTGTCATCAGAGGCAACACCTGCATGCTGAAGAGTATTTGTTAACCTTTAACTTGAATTGACAAGCAAGCCATTAACAAAAAGTCATCTACACAGATTTCTTTCCTAAATGCCTGAGAATTTTTTTTTAAAGATTTTAAAAGAATAGCTCCACCTAGGCTCCTCATTTTGCATATTTATTTTACTTAGACTGCTTTACTTCCATCTTTCCCCATTCTAGCTCGGAATTTTTATGAGGAAAGTTTGAGAATAACAGCCCTAGTTACCTGTTGGAGTGGTCACCATGCATTCCTTATATGGCAGCTGATTCAATCCCTCTTCCACAACAAGTCTGATCTAGAGAGTCAAAGGAAAAAGAAGTTGAGAACCTGCTGGGAATCTCCTGTTAGCTGTTAGCTTCAGGAGCTGAACAGTAGGCAGAGTCATGAACACACTAGGCAAAGGTTTCACTTATGGAGGCAGGAAGGGGCCCCCTATCATGTGTTAGATACGGGGATAGATCCAAATGCCATGCTACTTGCTGCTAGGTATCCAGCCTCAAATAGGCACATGATTGCCACCAAAAGGCTCCAATATGCCTTCTGATTCTCACTCTGTCAGTCCAGACTGTGAAGGAGACAAAACTCCAGCAAGTGACAACAGTCATGGCAGGCACTCTTAAAAGTAATATACTTCTTATTATTCTGGAAATAGTGCCCACTCGGAATTTCTCTGCTTTATTCAGTACCTTGGAAATCGTTAAGTCAGATGATTTTTAACAAAGGCCCACCATAATGTAAATAAAGCCTGAAACTTCTTTAGAGGAAATAAATGAGTGCATTGGCTGAACCAATTTACTGAGCTTGAAGGAGGATCTAGTAAAATGCACTGGGGCTTCTCAGCTAAAGAAAAGGCTCATGTCAATCGTAATGTGTGGTACAAAGGAAAGCATCACTCAGAACTACTAGAAGAGCCTCCAAAAACAAGATATGGTAATCCCATGAACAACCAGAGCTAACTACAATAAAGGTAATGCTGAGTCTGCAATGCACATTTTATTCAATCAATATTACATTACTGATTGAGAATCTGCAACAGCAGGGAGAAGCACCAGGCCCCCATGCTCTGTTATCACAACATATAATAACACCCTGCTGCCATTAAAACAATCAATTCTAAATAAGCCAGGATTTTGTCAGTCTGTAGCATGAGACAGAGGGCCCAGGCACCTCATGAATACTGCATATGTGTGCATACTCACCTCCAGTCACCATCTTCTGTGGATATTTTTTTTTATGAGCAAATTACAAGGGTAAAAGAGGATTCTTTTCTTTGAAGAGCCTAGATCTTTTCCTCCTAGTAACAGTCCTCTAATGAGTCTTACCTCCTATCCCCATCCCCTCCAACACTGGGACAGAAATTAGTGTGCCCAACTCTTACAGGAGAGCATAAAATCAGAAGAGCAACTAAAATATAAAGAACCCAAGGATCTGAGGGCCAAGGAAGCGAACCTTGACAAATTCAGGATAAAATTAATATACATAAAATAATATATATTAATGACATGTGCTGCAGGAGATAGTGTACTAGAAATCCTCAAGAAGATAAACTTAAATAGCTCCAGTCTGTACCACAACCACAACAGACCCTTTCTCACCCCATATCAGGACCTTCAAAGCCACCTGTAGAGAACAGAGAGAGGTCCAACTCATCATCTCCTCAGGCGAATTATGCCATAGGTCCTTACTATCTCATTGGGCTAAGATTATGCTTGTCCTTTCAGGGAAGCATCTTACAATAACCATGAACTTAACTCCTACTTTCTATAGAAAAAGAACATAAGAACAGCAAAAGAAAGAGGAACCATTTTCTACCAGTAAACACCAAAACAGCAGCCATTAAGATACAAGTTATTCGAGCCAGTTCTTTTGGTTTGATAAAAGCATAAAAAACAGAATGACCTAACTATTGCTCCAGGAATGTCATCCACATTTATCTTGTTACTATCCAAGGGTTTTTACTGCCACTGAAAACTCAAGTAATTTTAAATAAAATTGGTCTCTGAACCAAGAATATTTATGACCAAAAGCAGAACAGGAGTTGTCTATGCTCTTTTGGAATAAATTCCTCAGGCAAAACCTAAATGAAAAGTTTCATGCTTTTTTTTCACATTCCTTTTAATCATCTACCTTAATCTGATTATAACTTTGGGGCTAAGAAGCCATGTTCATTCCTTTCTTTCCCAAACTAAATTTGTACTTAGTTTGTAAATCTAGTATTTAGATCATAAACACCATGAGATTAGGGACCATGCCTACCTTCTTCACTATTGTATCTCATCTAACTGGACACAGTCTAGCACAGTGCCTGATTCACACAAGTTTAGTGAAATACATTCATGAAATATACACTAAACTTCATGAATATACACTAAATATAAATATACATTAGACTATATATAAATATAAATATACACTAAACTTTCCTGAATGTAATGTATTTTCTACTGTGGATTAAAACTAATATCCACAGCAGAAAACATGTCAACCTCACTCCAAGCACTGAGCATGCTTAGATATTAACACAAGAAGAAAACACAGTGCTTACCCTGAAGACAAACCACTTTGGACTAAGATCCTCTCAGATCACACTAGATAAACAGAATTGGGCTTGGTCAATCCTTAATAGGAAGTGCCTGAGGAAAGCATAGACAGTCAAATGTACTATTCACATGTGAAGGCTAGTACAGGAAAGAAGAGGCAAAATAAGCCTCCTCCCGCTGCTGCCGTAAACTACAAGAAATATATTTTTGTACATTCGCTGGATACCACAAGTGTAACTATTAGGTCTCCTTACATTTTTGGTTTTCTTTTTATGTACTTCACTGCCCTAAGAGGAGGCACTTAAGAATTGCTGAGACTCAAGTTACCAAGATCCATTTGAGAGGTAGTGATATCTCAGAAATACAGGGAATTAGTTCAT
This sequence comes from Mandrillus leucophaeus, assembly GCF_000951045.1. NCBI lineage: Eukaryota > Metazoa > Chordata > Mammalia > Primates > Cercopithecidae > Mandrillus > Mandrillus leucophaeus. The sequence goes on along the minus strand of NW_012100888.1, from coordinate 51,332 downwards.
GGGCAATGCTTTGTGGTGAAGAGTATTGAAGTAGACCTTTAATGCAACAGTGAAACAATACTTCATTAGCCTAGCAAGATGATGGTTACTTAGTACAATCTCTTTCAGCCCCAGAATGCTCTAGAACAAAAATACCCCTTAGTCTACCATGATTATATCACTAGGCAAAATAATGAAATGAAAATGAAAAGCCCGCACCTACCAAACGATCCGCAGAAAACATGAAGTCCCCTCTACTGGCTGTCCTAAAAAAAAGATAATACAAGTTTTAGTCTAAATTAGAGCTTTAAGGCAAAATGTTATTTAATACGTACAGTAACACTGATATTAAGACCTATAACATACTAAAAGCTTAAATGTTTACATGTACAGACTATTACCGAGGCTAGATACTTTTTACTAGGATACAGGCATCTAAATGAGATGACTTGATCAATAATGAAAATGCTTATTTGATATCAACATTAGAGACTGGAACTGAAAAGATCATGCAGTCCCCCGCTGAGCAGCCCAAGTACATATTAGTCAACCAGGAGATGAACAAGTTACCCCTGGAGGGTGAGAACAAGCCCAGAGCTAAAGTTGAGAGGAAACTTTGCAGTAAGAAAAGCACTTTCTCCCCATTTTCCCCCTCAATTCACCTTGATCTAAAACCCATATTACCAACATAAGTAACCCATCTACTTTGTAATCTTTTTTGGAACTAGAATGGTATGAATAAATAAATCCTCTACTTTTGCCACTGCTTTCAAAAACATATAACCTAATTTCTGAGAACTCATTCTCAAATAATTGATAATTTGTTCCTTTTGACTGTTTTTTCAAAGGAGTACTTCATTCCCTAGATCTTTCTGCCATTTTCCTGTCCATTTCCTCTGGTCAGTATCCTAAGGTAACCAAGTAATAATAATCCAGGGCTACCTCTACCCACAAGCTGTTAATGAGCCAAAAAGGGAATGTTAAACAACTTATGTTATTTCTGTACATAAAAATGTAGTATTGTTCCTCATCCTTCTTCCATATAAGTTAAATGATCTGACTGAATGGATTGATTTACAGCTTATGTACTTAAAAATCCCCATCTGCCTATCTATGGACTACCTAAAGTATTCTCCAAAACAGCATCAAAATGATATATGCAAACACATATTATCTCAGTATATCATTAATTTCCACTCTTTTTCCTCAAGCTGCATTTGATTTCTCTGAGATGGAAAAAGCAATGAAATAGCCCTGACACAAATGGCATTAGGTTTCTTAGAGTAACCATAGTTCTATCATACTACAGATACTAGCTCTCTAAAATATAAACCACAATTGAGCAACAGCAAGAATATAGGTCCGTGTTGTTTATGTACAAAAATTCCTTAAACTCAGAAAACTCTATCCACACATACCTACACACACACAGAGCCCCTTTAAAACAGGCTCAATTTCATGAACTGTGGTTTTCAAATAAGATTATCCAATTACACCAGCACCTTTCATTTATATAATTAAACTTCACTACAGTGAACTACAAAAATTACTGAAACCTACTGCTCTGTTTGCTAGGTCTATGCAAACTTACCTAGGCAGCCAGAACTAGTTTTTCAATAAGAAGTCTGGATTTGACTTAAAGACATATGCAGTGTTATATATTATGGGAGACACCGGAAATGTCGGTTTTAATTTCTGAACAGTTAGATATCACTTTAATACAGAGAAACAGTATATTAGGTTAAGTGATCAGAGTTGCCCAAATCTGTTATTTTACTTTGGAATCAAACATTTTACTACCTTTCACACCCTCCCCCACAAAAAAATCAGCCTCAGCTAACTTTTGCATAAAAAGCACCTACTTTCTCTACATTCCAAAAAAGGTACACACTATGAGAACTTAATATGAGCTGTTATCTCTTGACATCTATTTGACCTCCAGTAAAATCATTTACCACTCCAAGTAACTCTACAAGCTGTAATTACTTACCTATTTCCTGCTGTATAGACAGACTTCAGATCCATACTATTCATTTTAAATCCATTTAGAAATTAAAGTATATCTAGAATACAATAAGTTGACCTCCTTTTGTAAAAAAATCCACAATGGCCTTCAATATCATATTTAAATCTTTAACATTGTTAAGACTAGAGTTTCATAAAGCAGGTATTTACTTGTATCAATGAAGCTGCATGTATTCTCTGAGGCTCTATTTTAGACACAACGCTAGACTGAAATATTTGTTAATAGGGATGTTTTAATATGAACCAGACTCCAGACCTTCTTCATTCCACACACTTCATTTTAAATCATAAATGTAATCTCTCCTACTGGAAATAAAGCTTTGAAAGACAAATTAATCATCTTCTATCTGATAATAGTCCCAAATAAAGTCTAATGTAAAATTACCACAATGTAAAAAACACACAGACGCATATCCCTGGAATATTTTTAAATATATCTAAATAACCAAATATCAAATATTTAAACAGATAATGATATTCAGGCACTTGTAATCCAAAGTATAGATATCTAATTAAAGTTAGGCTGAGCATATTTTAAATTGTACAAACCCCAACCAGGTTTAACAATGCAGATTTAATCATATCTGAGAACCCACTTTTCTTGACACCGCCTCACACAAACAAATGTGTCACACACCTGTAGCAACAAGACAAATGCCAAAGGCAGTCATTTTAAAAAGTGATCTTCACACTGAAACAACAAAAGAATGAGATTCATACTGGAAGCTAAATCCTTATTTTTTAATTTACTTTTTTTCAACTTTTATTTTACATTCAGGGGGTACATGTGTAGGTTTTTTACCTGGGTGTATTGCATGATGCTGAGGTTTGGGTACAAATGATCCTATCACCCAGGTACTTAGCATAGTACACAACAGTTAGTTTCCCAATTCTTGTTCCCCTCCATCCTTCCCCCTAAAATTTAGTAGTCCCCAGTGTCTACTGTTGCCATCTTCATGTCCATGAGTACCCAGTGTTTAGCTCCCATTTATAAGAACGAACATGCAGTATTTGATTATCCGTTCCTGCATTCATTTGCTTAGGATAATGGCCTCCAGCTGCATCCATGTCACTGTAAAGGACATGATTTCATTCTTTTCTGTGGCTGCATAGGATTCCATCATATATATTTACCACACTTTTTCTATCCAATCCACTGTTGATGGGCACCTACATTGATTCCATGTCTTTGCTATTGTAAATACTGTTGTGATGAACATACAAGTGCATGTGTTTTTTTGGTAGAACAATTTGTTTTCATTTGAATATATACCCAGTAATGGGATTCTTGGGTCGAATGGTTTCTAATAATTTCAGAAATCTTGAAACAGCTTTCCACACTGGCTGAACTAATTTACATTCTCACCAACAATGTATAAGCATCTCCTTTTCTCCACATCCTTGCAAAGATCTGTTGTTTTTTGACTTTTTAATAATCACCATTCTAATGGGTGTGAGATGGTATTTCATTGTGGTTTTGATTTGCATTTATCTGATTAGTGATGATGAGCATTTTTTCATATGTTTGTTGGCTGCTTGTATGTCTTCTTTGGAAAAGTGTTTGTTTATGTCTTTTGCACCTTTTTAAGGGGGTTCTTTGTTTTTTGCTTGTTCAATGTGTTTAAGTTCCTTATAGATTTCTGGATATTACACCTTTGTCAGATGCACAGTTTGTGAATATTTTCTTCCATTCTGTAGGTTGTCTGTTTACTCTGTTGATAGTTTCTTTTGCTGTGCAGAAGCTCTTTAGTTTAATTAAGTCTCACTTGTGAATTTTTGTTTTTGCTGCAATTGCTTTTGAGGACTTTGTCATAAATTCCCAAGGCCAATGGTAAGAAGGGTAATTCCTAGGTTTTCTTCTATGATTCTTGTAGTTTGAGGTCTTACATGTAAATATTTAATCCATCTTAAGTTTTCTACACAGTGAAAAGTGGGGGTCCAGTTTCATTCTTCCGCATATGGATAGCCAGCCATCCCCAAACCATTTATTGAATAGGTAGTCCTTTCCCTATTCCTTATTTTTGTTGGTTTTGTCGAAGATTAAATAGCTGTAAGTCTGTGGCTTTATTTCTGGGTTCTCTATTCTGTTCCATCAGTCTGTGTGTCTGTTTTTTCACCAGTACCATGCTGTTTTGGTTACTGTGGCCTTGTAGTATAGTTTGAAGTCAGATAATGAAGTCAGATAGTGTGATGTTCTCTTTGCTTAGGATTGCTTTGGCTATTCTGGCTCTTTTGGGGCTCCATATGAATTTTAGAATAGTTTTTTTTCCAATTCTGAGAAAAATAATGTTGGTAGTTTGAGAGGAATAGTATTGAATCTATAGATTGCTTTGGGCAGTGTGTCCATTTTACCAAAACTGATTCTTCCAATCCATGCTCATGAAATGTTTTTCCACCTGTTTGTGTCATCTATGATTTATTTTAGCTGTATTTTGTAGATCTCCTTGTAGAGATCTTTCACCCCCTTGGTTAGATGTATTCCTAGGTATTTTTTTGCAGCTATTGTAAATGGAACTTCTTTTCATTTATTTACTTTATAGATATGGGGTCTCACTATATTGCCCAGGCTGGTCTTGAACTCCTCAGCTCAAGTGATCCTCCTGCTTTGGCCTCCCAGTGTGCTTGAATTACTGGCATGAGCCATCATGCCCAGCCCTGTAAATATGATGTGTTCTTGATTTGGCTCTCAGCTTGAATATCATTGGTGTATATAAATGCTACTGATTTTGGTACGTTGATTTTGTATTCTGAAATTTTACTGAAGTCATTCATCAGTTCCAGGAGCCTTTTAGTGGAATCTACATGGTTTTCTATGTATAGAATTATATTTTCCATGAAGAGATAGTTTGATGACTTCTTTTCCTATTTGGTTGCCTTTTATTTATTTCTCTTGCCTGATTGCTCTTGGTAGCACTTCCAGTACCATGTTGAATAGGAGTGGTGAGAGTGAGTATCCTTGTCTTGTTCCAGTTTTCAAGGGAAATGCTTCCAGTTTTTGCCCATTCAGTACAGTGTTGGCTATGGGTTTGTCATAGATATATGGCTCTTATTACTTTCAGATATTTTCCTTTGATAACTAAGAAATGATTTTTTGAGGGGTTTTATGATAAATGGAGGGTACACTTTATCAAAAGCTTTTTCTGCAGCTGTTGAGATGATCCTATATTTTAAAATTCTTTTTATGTGTTGAATCACATTTAGTGATTTGTATATGTTGAATTATCCTTGCATCCCAGTAATGGCACCTACTTGATCATGGCAAATTAACTTTTTGATATGCTGTTGAATTTGTTTTGCTAGTATTTTGTTGAGGACTTTTGCATCTATGTTCATCGTAAGTGGCTTGTAGTTTTCTTTTTTCATTGAGTCTTTGCCAGGTTTTGTTATCAGGGTGATGCTGGATTCATCGGATTCACAGAATGAGTTAGGGAGGAGTCCTTCCTCCTTGATTTTTTGGAATCGTTTCAGTAGAACTGGTATAAACTCTTCTTGCATGTCTGGTAGAATTCAATTGTGAATCTATCTGGTCCAGGTCTTCTTTAGGTTGGTAGGTTTTTTATTACGTATTCAATTTTGGAACTTAATGTTGGTCTGTTCAGGGTTTCAATTTCTTCCTAATTCAATTTTGGGAGAATGTTTGTTTCCAGGAACGTATCCATTTCCTCTAGATCTTCTAGTTTTTGCATCTAGAGTTGTTCATCATAGTCTCTGAGGATCTTTTGTATTTACATGGGATTATTTGTAATGTCACCTTTGCCTTTTCAGATTGTGATTATTTGGATCTTCTCTCTTTTTATCCTTTATCAATCTAGCTAATGGTCTATTGATTTTGTTTATCCTTTCAAAGAAGTAACTTTTGATTTTGTTGATCCTCTTTATGTTTTTGGGTATCAATTTCATTCACTTCCACTCTGACTTTAATTATTTATTTTCTTCTGATAGCTTTAGGGTTAGTTTTTTCTTGTTTTTCTAGTTGCTCTAGGTGTGACATTACATTGTTAATGAGATCTTTTTAACTTTTTGAGGTGTTTAGCACTATAAACTCCTCTTAATCCTGCTTTTGCTGCATCCCAGAGATTTTAGTATGTTGTGTCTCTGTTTTATTTCAAAGAATTTTGTGCAAATCCTCAATTTAATGTGGACTTGTTAAACCCGACTCTTTCCTAAATGTTAAGTGAGACTGTCTATAAAGCACTTTAAAATTTCCTGGGACTCTAGCAATTGTGTATATTTAAAAATATGTACATCTCATAGTAGACCCAAACCAACATGAAACCTTTTCCCCTCTTCTTACTAGGCTTCACTACTACTAGTACTATTACTATTACTACAACTTCTAAATGGAGGGATTCTCTAGCATGTTGGAGGACATTCTCCCCTGGGATAATTACAACTTCAATTCTCACAGCAGATATTGACATTTTATCACTCATTCTGTTTCTTCTCTCTATTCAGAATACACTTAACAACCCTCATCTTTTTTTTTACAAAATCAATTTAACAACTACATATACATACGTGTGTGTGTATGTGTGTGTGTGTATATATATGTGTGTGTGTATGTGTGTATATATATATATATATATATCTCCTAAATCACAATGACTTAAGTATATAACTCTTCTAAAAAAAGGTCCATAAACTACAGGAGGTACCTAATGTTATACACATGTTACTACTTTATTTTCCAGAGGCCACCATTTATTAAAAGCTTCCTTGGTGCCCAGTAGTAACCACTTTTGGTGTATTATCTCATCTAATCCTCATGCAATTTAAGAAGTAGATTTTATTATCACCACCACTTTAGCAATGAGAACAGTGAGGCTTCCAAAAGTAAAGTCAGGTTCTTTACAGCCTGGAGCTCTCCAATTCCAAGTCTCTGAGAAAAGCAATGACTTATATTTTGCCCTAATAAGGAAATGCTTACTACCAAAAGGTTGCCAATTTTTTAGATATCCTTTTAGGATACTTCTCTCCCTGTGAATCAGATTGACATGTATATATAATGCAAACAACAAAACAATGAGTCTGGGAGGCAAATAAAATATCATTAAAATATTCCTTCTGAAGAGGGAAAAGTTTTTATAACATGGCTTGTAAAATATGTACTAAGGTTACCACATACAAGAATACATCCTTTCCAAAAATGACTAAAGTAAAATCTTGTGACTTATCACCTAAAAACAACTTAATTTAAATAAAATGCTAGTAGCACTGATTTAGTTGTCATTTCAAAAGTTTAAATGTATCACTCTCTCTGGGAGGATTATATACAAAGTTTGTTTGTAGTATATGGGGCAAGGGGCAGGTTGGGTGTTGTAGCTGGGCATAGGTTTGCCAGATTAAGCAAATCAAAATCAGTACCCACCCCTACAAGTAAATTTGTATTTCAGAAATCTCATGAAATATTTAGGACATACTTAACATTAAAAAATCATGCATTATTTATTTGAATTCAGATTTAACTAAGCATCCTGTACTTTGACAGGCAATCTAAGTTGAGGAGGAAGAATTAAATGGACTCAAACTCAGCTCTAATGTGCTTTTTTTGGTTTTGAGCAACAAGTCAAAGGAAAGTACAACAAAAAAGCTTTTCTGGCAGGTTTTAACCAAAGGAATGTTTCATTTAAAGTTAATGTTTAGTGAAAACATGACCTTTACATCCATAACTACTTTATTATTATGAGATCACTAAAATATAGTCCCAAAGTTTGTCATAATATACAGATGATTTATGAATGTTTTTCCTTCTCCTTCCTTTACCTTCACAAAAACAAACCCCCAATGAAGAATTTGGAGCAAACTTAACCAAAAGCAAAATGTTTTTTAAAAAAATAGTATAATGTTACTATTTTCTTTTTTTTTTGCCAGGTGCAAGTCACCAAGGCCACAGCACTTTAGCACCTTCCTAATAAACTCATAAAATAGAGTGTCAATAACTATTTACCTGCACCTCAAAGCTGTGTTCAATGTGAACATTCAAAATAGGACAGAGGAGAGGACCCACAGGCCCTCTTAAGGAAGCAGACTGCTCCTGCAGGACCTGGGAGACACCCCAAATACTGTGAGTGCCCCAACTATGGAAGAGAGAAAGGGAGACCCTCCTCTCCCAAACACACAGCCCCACTGAAGAATCTGAAGGTCTGTTTGTGGGAGAAATTTATGACCTTACCTGGAGCTGAGTCAATTTAGATTGCCAAGTGAAACACAGGGGTAGAGGAAGCAACAGAAAGGCCCTGGAAGCTTGCTGGGTCCCCAAGCAGCCCATTCCTGCCTGACAAAACAGGAATCCATCAGGAGTGAGGTCAGAGGAGTAGGGGGTAAATCTCCACAGGGAGAAGGAAATCTCTAGCTGAACTTTGTAACAATTTCAATGGGGCGAGAAGCCTCCTGGCCAAAACTCAGGGAGGGCACAAATCCAGTGAGCTGACTCCACAGGCAAGGGAAGAAGTTTTTCTTTCTCAACTTAGAGGCAGGTAGCCTGGGCAATTTTTCAAGCCAGTCGTGCCCACCGCCTGAAAACAGACTTGGGGCTGTTGGAGGGGGCACGGTGAGAGTGAGACCGGCACTTTAGTTTACATGGGAGCTGGGTGAGGCCTGTGACTCCTGGCTTTCCCCCGCTTCCCTGACAACCTGCAGGACTCAGCAGAGGTAGCCATAATCCTCCTAGGTACACAACTCCAGTGACCTGGGCATCTCAATCCCATCCCCAATAGCAGCCACAGCAAGACCAGCCCGAGGAGAGTCTGAGCTCAGACACACCTAGACCTGCCCCCACCTGATGTTCCTTCCCTACCCACCGTGGTAGAAGAAGACAAAGGGCATATAATCTTAGGATTTCTAGGGCCCCACCCACCACCAGTCCCTCTCCACACTACTACAGGTGCTGCTCCCTGGAAAGTGCCACCTCCTGGTAAGAGGCCAACCAGCAAAAAAATAGAACATGAAACCACCAAAGCTAAAAACCATAATGGAGTGCACTGCACCCCCCTGCCACCTCCACTGGAACAGGCACTGGTATCCATGGCTGACAGACCCATAGATGGTTCACATCACAGAACTCCCATGCAGACAACACCCAGTACCAGTCCAGAGCTGGGTAGACTCTCTGGGTGGCTGGGCCCAGAAGAGAGACAACAATCACAGCAGTTTGGCTCACAGGAAGCCACATTCATAGGAAAAGGAGGAGAATACTAATCAAGGGAACACCTCATGGGACAAAAGAATCTGAACAACAGCCTTTGGCCCTAAACCTTCCCTCTGACAGAGCATACGCAAATGAGAAGGAATCAGAAAACAAACCCTGGCAATATGACATAATAAGGCTGTTTAATAGCCCCCAAAAATCACACTAGTTCACCAGCAATGGATGCAAACCAAGAAGAAATCCCTGATTTGCCTGAAGAAGAATTCAGGAGGTTAGTTATTAAGCTAATCAGGGAGACACCAGAGAAAGGCAAAGCCCAATGCAAGGAAATCCAAAAACAATACAACAAGTGAATGGAGAAATATTCAAGGAAACAGCGCAAAGAAAAAACAATCAAAACTTCAGGAAACTTTAGACACACTTTTAGATATGGGAAATGCTCTGGAAAGTCTCAGCAACTGAATTGAACAAGTAGAAGACAGAAATTGACAGCTTGAAGACAAAGTCTTTGAATTAATCCAACAAAGACAAAGAAAAAAGAGTAAGAAAATATGAACGAAGCCTCCAAGAATTCTAGGATTATGTTAAACAACTAAACCTAAGAATCATCAGTGTTCCTGAGGGAGAAGAGAATTCTAAAAGCTTGGAAAACACATTTGGGGGAATAATTGACAAAAATTTCCCCAGCCTTGCTACAGACATAGACATCCAAATACAAGAAGCACAAAGAACGCCTGGAAAATTCATCACAAAAAGGTCATTGCCTAGGCACATTGTCATCAGGCTATCCAAAGTTAAGATGAAGGAAAAAATCTTAAGAGCTGTGAGACAAAAACACCAAGTAACCTATGAAAACCTATCAGATTAACAGCAGATTTGTCAGCAGAAACCCTACAAGCTGGAAGCTTTCTATCTTCAGCCTCCTCAAACAAACAAACAAACAAACAAACAAATCAGCCAAGAATTTTGTGTGCAGCGAAACTAAGCATCAAACATGAAGGAAAGATACAGACTTTTTCAGGCAAACGCTGAGAGAATTCACCATTATCAAGCCACCACTACAAAAGCTGCTAAAAGGAGCCCTAAATCTTGAAACAAATCCTGGAGACACATCAAAACAGAACCTCTTTAAAGCATAAATCACTCAGGACCTATACAACAAAAATACAAGTAAAAGGCAAAAACTAAAAACAAAACAAAACAAACAAACAAAAAAAAAAGTACAAAGACAGCAAAGAGCATGATCAATGCAACAGAACCTCACATTTCAATACTAACATTGAATGTAAATCACCTAAACGCTCCACTTAAAAGATACAAAATTGAAGAATGGATAGGAACTAACCAACCAATTATCTGCTGCCTTCAGGAGACTCACCTAACACATGAGGACTCACACACACATAAGGTAAAGAAGTGGAAAGAGACATTTCATGCAAATGGACACCAAAAGCGAGCTGGAGTAGCTGTTCTTATATCAGACAAAACAAATTTGAAAGCAACAGCACTTAACAAAGACAAAGAGGGACATTATATAACGGTAAAAAGCCTTGTCCAGTGAAAAACTATCACAATCCTAAACATATGTACACCTAACACTGGACCTCCCAAATTTATAAAATAATTACTAACAGACCTAAGAAATGAGTTAGACAGCAACATAATAATAGTGGGGGACTTCAGTACTCCACTGACAGCACTAGACAGGTCATCAAGACAGAAGGTCAACAGAGAAACAATGGATTTAAACTATACCTTAGAACAAATTGACTTAACAAATATATACAGAACATTTCATCCAACAACTGCAGAATATATATTCTATTCAACAGTGCATGGAACTTTCTCCAAGATAGACCATATGATAGGCCATAAAACAAGCCTGAATACATTTAAGAAAACAAATTATATCAAGTACTCTCTCAGACCACAGTGGAATAAAACTGGAAATTAACTCCAAAAGCAACCTTCAAAATCATGCAAATACATAAAATTAAATAACCTGTTCCTGAATGATCATTGGGTCAAAAACAAAATCAAGATGGAAATTTAAAAGTTCTTCAAACTGAATGACACATACCTCCCAAATAACGACACAACCTCCCAAAACCTCTGGGATACAGCAAAGGCAGTGCTAGGAGGGAATTTCACAGCCCTAAACACCTACATCAAAAAGACTGAAAGAACACAAACTGACATTCTAAGATCACACCTCAAGGAACTAGAGAAATAAGAACAAACCAAACCCAAATCCAGCAGAAGAAAGGAAGTAACCAAGATCAGAACAGAACTAAGTGAAATTGAAGCAATAGATATATATATATATATGATAAATGAAATAAAAAGCTGGTTCTTTGAAAAGATAAATTAAATTAATAGACCATTAGCAAGATTAACAAAGAAGAGAGAAAATCCAAATGACCTCACTAAGAAATGAAACATGATATATTACAGTTGACACCAGAGAAATACAAATGATCATTCAAGGCTACTATGAACACCCTTACACACATAAATTAGAAAACCCAGAAGAGATGGATAAATTCCTGAAAAAAAAATACAACCCTCCTAGCTTAAATCAGGAAGAATTTGATACCCTGAACAGACCAATAACAACCAGCAAGACTGAAATGGTAATTTAAAAATTACCAACCAAAAAAAGGTCCAGGATCAGACAGATTAACAGCAGACTTCTACAAGACATTCAAAGAAGAATCGATAACATTCCTTTTGACACTATTCCACAAGACAAAGAAAGAGGGAACACTCCCTAATTCATTCTATGAAGCCAGCATCACCCTAATACCAAAACCAGGGAAGGATATGACCAAAAAAGAAAACTACAGACCAATATCCTTGATGAACGTAGATGCTAAAATCCTTAACAAAATACTAGCTAACCAATACCAACACCACATCAAAAAGATAATCCACCATGATCAAGTGGGTTTCATACCAGGAATGCAGGGATGGTTTAACATACACAAGTCAATAAATGTAACACACGACATAAACAGAATTAAAAGCAAACATCACACAATCATCTCAATAGATGCAGAAAAAGCATTCAATAAAATGCAGCATCCCTCCATGATTAAAACTCTCAGCAAAATCAGCATACAAAGGACACAACTTAATGTAATAAAAGCCATCTATGACAAACCCACAGACAACATAATACTGGATGGGGAAAAGTTCAAAGCATTCCCTCTAAGAACTAGAACAAGACAAGGATGCTCACCCTCACCATTCCTCTTCAACATAGTACTGGAGGTCCTAGCCAGAGAAGTAAGACAAGAGAAAGAAATAAGGGGCATCCAAATCAATAAAGTGGAAGTCAAACTGTCACTGTTTGCTGATGTGATCTTTTACCTTGAAAACCCTAAAGACTCCTCCAGAAAGCTCCTAGAACTGATAAAAGAATTCAGCAGTTTCTTGATATAAGATTAATGTACATAAAACAGTAGCTCTTCTATACACAAACAGTACCCAAGCTGGGAATCAAATAAGAACTCAACCCTCTACAAGAGCTGCCAAAAAAAATAAATAAAAATAAAATCTTTAGGAATTGACCTAAGGAGTTGAAAGACCTCTACAAGTAAAACTTCAAAACACTGCTGAAAGAAATAATAGATGACACAAATGAATGGAAATACATCCTATGCTCATGGATGGGTAGAATCAATATTGTGAAAATTATCATATTGCCAAAAGCAATCTACAAATTCAATGCAATCCCCATCAAAATACCACCATCATTCTTCACAGAACTAGAAAAAAAAAATTCTAAAATTCATATGGAACTAAAATAGACCCCACATAGCCAAAGCAAGACTAAGCAGAAAGAACAAACCTGGAAGTGTCACACTACCTGATTTCAAACTATACTATAAGGCAACAGTCATGAATACAGCATGGTACTGCTATTAAAATAGGCACAAAGACCAATGGAACAGAATAGAGAACCCAGAAATAAACCCAAATACTTATAGCCAACTGATCTTCAACAAAGCAAGCAAAAATATAAAGTGGGGAAAGGACACCCTTTTAAACTAATGGTGCTGAGATAATTGGCTAACCACATGTAGGAGAATGAAACTGGATCCTCATCTCTCACCTTATACAAAAATCAACTCAGGATGGATTAGGGACTGAAATCTAAGACCTGAAACTATAAAAATTCTAGAAGATAACATTGGAAAAACCCTTATAGAAATTGGCTTAGCCAAAGATTTCATGACCAGGAACACAAAAGCAAATGCAATAAAAACAAAGATAAATAGCTGGGACTTAATTAAAGAGCTTTTGCATAGCAAAAGGAACAGTCAGCAGAGTAAACAGACAACCCATACAGTGGGAGAAAATCTTCACACTATACATCTGACAAAGGACTAATATCCAGAATCTACAAGGAACTCAAACAAATCAGCAAGAAAAAAAAAAAAATCCCATCAAAAAGTGGGCTAAAGACATGAATAGACAATTCTTAAAAGAAGATATACAAATGGCCAACAAACATATTAAAAAATGCTCAACATTACTAATTATCAGAGAGATGCAAATTAAAACCACAATGCAATACCACCTTACTCCTGCAAGAATGGCCATAATCTAATGTAAATGATGAGTTAATGGGTGCAGCACACCAACATGGCACATGTATACATATGTAACAAACCTGCACGTTGTGCACATGTACCCTAGAACTTAGAGTATAAAAAAATAATAATAATAATTTTAAAAAAAGAATGGCCATAATCAAAAAACAGTAGATGTTGGCATGGATGTGGTGAGCAGGGAACACTTCTACACAGATGATGGGAATGTCAACTAATGGAAACAGTGTGGAGATTCCTTAAAGAACTAAAAGTAAAACTACCATTTGATCAGCAGTCCCACTACTGGGTATCTACCCAGAGGAAAAGAAGTCATTATACGAAAAAGATAGTTGCACACATGTTTATAGCAGCACAATTTGCAATTGCAAAAACGTGGAATCAACCCAAATGCCCATCAGTCAATGAGTGCATAAAGAAACTGTAGTATATATATACGATGGAATACTAGTCAGCCATTAAAAAAATGAATTAACATCATTTGCAGTGACCTGGATGAGATTAGAGACAATTATTCTAAGTGATGTAACTCATGAATGGAAAACGAAACATCATATGTTCTCACTAGTATGTGGCAGCTAAGCTATGAGGATGCAAAGGCATAAGAATAATACAGTGGACTTTAGGAACTTGGGAGGAAAGGGTGGGAGGGGGTCAAGGGATAAAATATTACAAATATGATGCAGTGTATACTGCTTGGGTGATGGGTGCACCAAAATCTCACAAATCACCACTAAAGAACTTACTCATGTAACCAAATACCACCTGTACCCCAATAACTTATGGAAAAAAATAAATAAGTGAAACCTGAAAGCTTTAAAAAAATGTTGAAATTATTGCAAAAAAATGAGACAGAAAAATGAGAGAAACTATTTGATCTGATTACAACTGCTACATTAATTATCCTTTGTGTCAGGGACTGTGCCAGGTCAGACCCCCTTTCTGCCTCCTTGGAGTCCAGTCTAGTTAGGTATACCAGGATATGCCCAGTAAATATTATAACAGAGATCCGTATAGCTTAGTAGTGACTTCCTCCTTCCTGCTCCAAAAGTCAGAGGAGTCATATGGGAAACACATAAAAACCGAAAATATGTCCATGTTTTAAACAATTTGCATGTCACAGTATTTTTCTGTGGTGGGCATTTTGGTTTTGTGCAAGTTGGAAGGAAATGTTGGGAGATTCCTCCAGTGTTGATGTAATGCTAGGCCAGCCTCTCTAGGCTAGCTCTGTTTAGTGTGTGGAATTCCTGGATCACCCTATCTATAGCCCAAATCAGCAGGCTAGCAAATCAGCACACAAGGGAGACTGGCCATTCTCCCAGGGGCAATGCCCCCGTCTAAACACAGCACAATTACCTGTGGTCAGGTTTCACTCAAGACTATACAAACAACTGCTAAGAATGGGAGTCAGGAACTTGTATTTAAAAAGAGAGAGAGAGAGAGAGAGAGAAAGAGAAAGAGACTCCACAGGCAATTCTGATGCACACAGCTTTGGTTAAGGACAACACATTACTTAGTCACATAACTCAAATCACATCAGATTGCACTCACATTAGGGTTACACAGGATGTTCATTCACCCTAAGGATAATTTTCTCCTCTCCAGGTGACTAAAGAGAGTTACAAGCCTGAATGTGCTCCTTTCTTTGTCCTATGTCACATACTGACATACTCTAACATTGCTAAACTTTTATCCAAGCAGCTTGCTGAGGCCATGCCAAAGCCCCACCTAGGACAAATATACAGGAAGCATTCAAGAGCTCACACAACATCTTTAATGTTTCAGGAAACAAAAATAAAAAACAAAAAACTGGACAGGGAGGATGATCTTTTAAATACACTGCATTGCCTTAAATATGAGGTCATGAACTATATTCACAGGAAAAGCGCATTACTCAGATTTTGCTGGGTTTAGTATATAAAGGAGGCAAAAGACAAGGATGTGTGGTTTAATCCATTGCAACAACAACAACAAAACGACATAAATGAAGGAATATTTTCTTATCCCAAGTTCACCAGCAACCCACATATGTATGGCTGAGCAAATAATCTACTCACTCAGTGTTTACTGCACTTTGAAAGAGAGAAATTTATTTCCTTGAAATTCAATAATACAACCAACATGTTATGTTTCAAATATTGCACATTTCAAAACTTAAAAAGACATTTTAAATCAATACAGACAATGTTCTCAATCTTGCCTGTTTCACATATATATACAACAACATGCAGTCCTGCTGGGTCAATCCCGATTTCCCCATCCAAAGTCAATTCACAAAGCAATCCCTTCACTAGATAGATGCTAAGGACCAGAAACAATAAAAGAAAAAATATGTACTCCAGTGGATTCTATTATCAGACAGCTCCACAGTACACATTTATGCTGTCACATCAAAATAGAGAAGAGAATAAGCCCGAAAGAGAACAGGTTATAATGACTGAAGGCACCTTCCATAACTAGACCTATGTAAATATAGCTCCTCTTACCATAGGCACCTTAAACCAGCATCCTAGAGGGGCTAAAACAGGTCTTGTGTGAGAGGATGACAATTTTTTAAAGATAAAGAAAGGGAATATAAAGCCTCTAATTTGGTTAACAAAAACAAAACTAAAAACAATGTCCCCAGCCTAAATAAGCATCAATACATTACCAAATATTGTCGTGGGTCTTTCCATACTATATCAAAACAAGATAAAAATTATCTATGATATCCCAATATTGATTTTCAAAATAAAAACATGAATTCCACAGAGTTAAATTCCTTTTACTGTCTTCTGACAAATCAAGAAGACAGCACTCATGAATGCAATTAGAAGCATACACAAATCCAAACATGAGGCTTGAAATTCCTTAAATGTGAACAGCTCTTCACAGTTGATAATGAATGTTCATGAACAGTATCTTGCCTTAACCTCCCAGGGACTCCATGTGATATTTACCAACATCTTCATTTTACAGATGATAAAGGTGAAGCACAGAGATGCTAAACATATTACCTAAATCACTCCTCTGGATCCTGCCATCTCCTTCCAAACTCAGAGGAAAAAAAAAAAAAAGGATTCCACTTACACCCAGGTTTACTACATAACCCAGGTTTTTCTGACTAATGAAGTATAATAGGGTATTTATTTTGTCATATGTGAATGCTAAATGCCATTCCCTCTCCAAGCTCTATACAATGGAACTTAACCTTTACATTATCGTGACACTTTATGAAATCTAATAAAAGCTAAGGAATCCTCACCCTCTAAAAAAAGGCACACATGTGAATGTTCGTATCAGCATTATTCGTAATAGCCAAAGAGTGGTAAACCACCCAAATGTTCATCAACTGATGGATAAACAAATTGTGGTATATTCACACAATGGAGTATCATTTAACCATAAAAAGGAATGATCCCACACGGATGAACTTTGAAAACATGCTAAATGAAATGAGTCACAAAATGACCACATATTGTATGATATGAAATGTCCAGAATAGACATTCTTTTATATGTAATGTGCAGAATGGGCAAACCATTAGAAATAGAAAGTAGATTAATGATTGTCTAGGGCTTTGGGTGGGTTGGGTGAAAATGGGGAGTGATTGTTTAATGGGCATGGGCTTTCTTGCTGGGGTGATGACAAATGTTCTAAAACTGTGGTGATGAATGCACAGCTGTGAACATACTTAAAACCACTGAATTACACACTTTAAATTCTTGAACTGTATGGTCTGTGAATTATGTCTCAATAAAGATGTTATTTAAAAACAACTATTACAAATCCTCATATGAGTAAAATTTTCCAGATAATTTATGAGGGTTTGTTAAAGCCCTGAACCCCATCTACAGGTATGAGGGAGTCCAAGACCCAAGCTTAGTAACTCCTGCTCTACACAGACAAGAATCATCATCTATTTTTCTTTGTTGTACATGTAAGATTTATTTTGGCTGCCCCTACCCTACCACAACTACACCAAACCTATGCCTCCTATTTTTAAAGATCACTATTTTGTCTATTAGATAACATAACCACAGTAGTTTTCCGTATTGATTCATTAAAAAGAGTAAAATCATATAGTTTCATAAATATAATTTTAAAAGCTACAAAAAAAAAAAACCTCTAGCCATTGAGCATCTATTATTTGCAAGACATGGCTGGCATTCAAAAATTTAAAAGATTTCTGCCCTCAAGTCTAAGATGTCATAGGCAGGATAAGATCTATACAAAAATAACAATATATGAAATAGAAGGTGAATCTTGCATTAAAAAGACAAGGGAAGATAAGACAGAAATAATGATTAAAGGGAAGCTTCTTGGCAGAGGTGGACATTTATTTAATGCTGTGTTTCACCTTGAAGAATAAGTATCCTGAACGTGCATAAAGGAGACACAGGGAATTCCAGATGAGAGCAGAAACAGATATGCTTCAGAATTGTTCCTGGGAATTATGAAGAAGGGCCTTAATCCCAAGGTAAGGGGGCCAGGCATGGTGGCTCACACCTGTAATCCCAGCACTTTAGGAGGCCCAGGCAGGAGGATCACTTGAGGCCAGGAGTTCAAGACCATCGTGGACAATATAGCAAGACCTACATCTCTACAAAAAAATAAAAAATTAGCCGGGGGCAGTGACATGGCCTATAGTCCCAGCTACTCAGGAGGCTGAGGCAGGAGGATCACTTGAGCCCAGAAGTATGAGGGTACAGTGACCTCTGATCTCACCACTGCACTCCAGCCTGGGTGAATGGAGAGAGATCCTGTCTCAAAAATATCAATCAAGCTAAGGATCCTGACTTTATTTGGTAGGCTCTGAGAAACCAAAGAAGGTTGCTGAGCAGGGCAATTACTGAATCAAAGATGTATGCTATGAAGATTGATTGTATAGTAATGTATGGGTGCATGTGGAAGAGAGGAAAAACTGCAAGCAGAGAAACAGTATTATTACAATAATGTAAGAAAACGTTTCTAGAGTCTGGTTTTGGGAGTGGCATCTGTCATTCAGTAGCCATTTTTAAAAGATCAAGGCATGCCCTCCCCACCCCTGCCACTGAAAAAGGCGTGTTTTGACATGCTGCTGATTTACAGTGCTGCCAATAAAGAAAATGGCTGTAGTTCATCATGGTACATATTTCCCTGGGGAAAACCCATTTACAATGTAGGTTTAGCAATTTCAAAATAACATTTTAACATAAAGTTCTGGTTACATTGGTTTGTGGGATTAGGAGGGGCCAAAGGCTCCTTTAGGCTCCCTTTGATCCATTAACTATGTTCTGTGAGTTTACAGTGAAAAATCTTGATAACAGTTGGACGATAAGCTTTCATGTGACCAAGTAAACCTGAACTCCAAGACTAAAAGACCTTGTTTGCAGTAGCAAATACTAAAGGGTCAGGGCCTGAATAGAATTTCTTTGAAATTGCTTTATTTCTATTTATGAGCCTGAGGTGATTGGTGGTAGTGCATAACCTATAGTAACCCTTTCTGGGTTAGAGGTTTACCATGTGGACAAGCACTGGCACATAGTATAGGGGAGTTTACCTGCCTGGAATGGCCAAGGAGTTGTCTTCTCTGGGAGAGGAAGAGCCCAGAGGCTACCTAAAGTCTTCCTCCCCACCCAAAGTGATGTTAAACACCGGAACTTGGAAAGAGAAGGTTGGCGTTCCAGTCACACCACGCACACACACACCCCCCAAATAAAAGGTCTTACCCAATCTCCAAAGTTTGCCAAGGCCAAGAACACTATCTCTTAGCCCTTTTACTTCCAATCCCCGCCCACAGCCTGCAAGACCCTCCACTTCCCTTTCCCCTTCCGCTCTCAGCTTACTTGTCCCGGATGATGGTCTGCAGCTCCCGGATCTGATCATTCATAGGCAGCAGCTTAAGCTGCGCCCCAATCTGCCGGGAGAGTTCGCAGTCCCCTAGGAAGGAGTTGCCAGCTGGTGCGTCATAGCTGCTACTGTCACCACTACCACTGTTGCTCTCTGAGTTGAGGCTGGAGCCGACGCAGGCCCCAGCGTCCAGCTCGGCAGGCAGGCTACAATGGGTGTGCCCCGTGAGGAGAGTCACCTTGGCCCTGGAGGCTCTGTTTCCCCCTGCATGGTCCAGGATCGGATCGCCAGGTCGCAGCTGCTCGGGACTTGGGGTTGAGGCAGAGTTTACTTGCTGGTTGTGACAGGGCATTGAGTCCGGACACTGTAACTCCGTGGCCATACACCGGGCCCTGGGCTATCCCCGCTGCTACCGAACACTAAAGATAAAGAGGAACAGGTAGAAAGGACAGATGCTCACGTGCTCTCTCGGTTGCTCCCGCCTCTTCAGAACATCTAACCCTGGCTGTCCTTTCACCCCTAGGCCGCTGTTGGTTTCCTTTAGCACACTTTGGCTCACTCCCGCCCACATCAGACGTACTGCCTGCCTAAACACCCTATTGGCTTCACTCCCCGCCACTCTGAGGCGCCACTGCTTGTTAACCCTTTGAGTCACCCTTGCTACGTGGGTTTCCACAGGTAGCTAAGCCCCCGCAGCGAGGCCAGGGATGCCAGCTTGAAGTGTCTTCCGGGAGCCCCTGAGGCCTCTGCATTCAGAACTTTGGGTGATTGGTAGAGCCAGGAAAAACTGGGGGTGGCAAGTGATGCTACACAGTTACACACATAAAGCCCATGTTTTCAGACTTTGTGACCCAGCAGAGAAATTAAACCTCAGTAACCGCATCTTCAGTTAGCTTGTCTGCGTAACTGAAGGAAGAAGTAAAAAATGCTTAGCAGACTGCTGAAGAGCCTGTCCTCTACTAGACAGTTCTAGAAACTGCAGCTTCCCAAGTGTGCTTGACCGCCAAAGCTTTTCTTATCTTTATTGGTTGGGCCCTACAGTGTACACGTTGCCATGGGGATTCAGGCTGCATTTCAGATCCACTATCACTTTGAATCTTTTAAGTACTTGGAAAGACGCTTATTTTTAAGTGTGTGGACTCACTATAACGGCCTGAGGTCAGAGTGTCTAGGGCAGTACTTTTCAAACATCGGTATGTACCACAGTAATTGTAGAGCTTGTTAAAATGCAGGTTATGGCTCATTTTTGAGATTCTGATTCTGTAGATCCGAGATGGGACACAAGAATCTTTTTTTTTTTTTTTAACTTTTATTTTAAGTTCAGGGACATATGTGCAGGTTTGTTACATAGGTAAACTCATGTCATGGGGGTCTCTTATAAAGATTATTTCATCGCCCAGGTATTAAGCCTAGTACCCACTACTTATCTTTCCCAATCCTCTCCCTCCTCACACCATGCACTCTGCAGTAGACTCCAGTGTGTGTTGTTCCCCACTATGTGTCCATGTGTTCTCATCATTTAGCTCCCACTTATAAGTGAAAACATGCAGCATTTGGTTTTCTCTTCCTGTGTTAGTTTGCTAAGGATAATAGGCTCCAGCTCCATCCGTGTCCCTGCAAAGGACATGATCTCATCCTTTTTTATGGTTGCATAGTATTCCGTGGTGTATATGTACCACATTTTCTTTATCCATTCTATCATTGATGGGTAGTTAGGTTGATTCCATGTCTTTGTTATTGTAAATAGTGCTGGAGTTAACATATGCATACATTTGTCTTTAATAATACAATAATTTATGTTCCTTTGGGTATATACCCAGTAATGGGATTGCTGAGATGAATGGTATTTCTGTCTTTCCTTTTCTTAACATGCCTATACAGATTTTTTAAAATTTTTTTTATTTCCATAGGTTATTGGGGAACAGGTGCTGTTTGGTTAGATAAGTAAGTTCTTTAATGGTGATTTGAGAGATTTTGGTGCATCCATCACTTGAGCAGTATACACTGCACCCTATTTGTAGTCTTTTATCTCTCAAACCCTTCCCACCCTTTTCCTCCAAGACCCCAAAGTTCATTGTATCATTCATATGCCTTTGTATCCATCATAACTAAGCTCCCACTTAGGAGAACATACAATGCTTGGTTTTCCATTCCTGAATTACTTAACTTAGAATAACAGTCTCCAATCTCATCCAGATTGCTGCAAAAGTCATTAATTCATTCCTTTTTATGGCTGAGTAGTATTCCATCTGATATATATATATAAATCACAGATATTATATATCACAGATATATTTATATATCACAGATAGATAGATAGATAGATAGATAGATAGATAGATAGATAGATAGATAGATCACAGATATTTATATATCACAGCTGCTTTATCCACTCGTTGATTGATGGGCATTTGGGTTGGTTCCATGTTTTTGCAATTGTAAATTGTGCTACTATAAACATGCATGTGCAACTATCTTTTTCATATAATGACCTCTTTTCCTCTGGGTAGATACCCAATAGTGGGATTGCTGATCAAATGGTAGTTTTACTTTTAGTTCTTTAAGGAATCTCCACAATGTTTCCATTAGTTGACATTCCCACCAGCAGAGTAGCAGTGTTCCCTGTTCAACACATCCATGCCAACATCTACTATTTTTTTTATTTTTTGATTATGGCCATTCTTGCAAGAGTAAGGTGGTATTATGGTTTTAATTTGCATCTCTCTGATAATTAGTGATGTTGAGCATTTTTTAAATATGTTTGTTGACTGTTTGTATATCTTCTTTTAAGAACTGTCTATTCATGTCCTTAGCCCACTTTTTGATGGGATTGTTTGTTTTTGTCTTTCTGATTTGAGTTCCTCGTACATTCTGGATATTCATCCTTTGTCAGATGTATAGATTGTGAAGACTTTCTCCCACCGTATGGGTTATCTGTTTACTCTGCTGACAGTTCCTTTTGTTGTGCAAAAGTTCTTTAGTTTAATTAAGTCCCAGCTATTTATCTTTGTTTTTATTGCATTTGCTTTTGTGTTCCTGGTCATGAAATCTTTGGCTAAGCCAATTTCTATAAGGGTTTTTCCAATGTTATCTTCTAGAATTTTTATAGTTTCAGGTCTTAGATTTCAGTCCTTCATCCATCCATCCTGAGTTGATTTTTGTATAAGGTGAGAGATGAGGATCCAGTTTCATTCTCCTACATGTGGTTAGCCAATTATTCCAGCACCATTAGTTTAAAAGGGTGTCCTTTCCCCACTTTATATTTTTGCTTACTTTGTTGAAGATCAGTTGGCTGTATTTGGATTTCTGATTTTGTGTTTTGTTCCATTGGTCTATGGGTGTATTTTAATAGCAGTACCATGCTGTATTCGTGACTATTGCCTTATAGTATAGTTTGAAACCAGGTAATGTGATGCCTCCAGATTTATTCTTTTTGGCTATATTGGCTGTTTTGCTTCAATATGACTTTTAGAATTGTTTTTTCTAATTCTGTGAAGAATGATATTAGTATTTTCATGGGAATTGCATTGAATGTGTAGATTGCTTTCCTTGTAGAGGTCTTTCACCTTCTGGGTTAGGTATATTCCTAAGGAATTTTTTTTTTCACATAAAGTGTTTATTTTTTCCTTATTATACTTTAAGTTCTGGGGTATTTGTGAAAAACGTCCAGATTTGTTACATTGGTATACACGTGCCATGCTGCACCCATCAACCTGTCACCTACATTAGGTATTTTTCCTCTCCAGCCCCCTAACCCCGACCGGCCGCAGTGTGTGATGTTACCCTCCGTGTATCCATGTGTTCTCATTGTTCAACTCCCACTTATGAGTGAGAATATGCAGTGTTTGGTTTTCAGTTCTTGTGTTAGTTTGCTGAAAATGATGGTTCCCAGTTTCATCCATGTCCCTGCAAAGGACATATACTCATCCTTTTTTTATAGCTGCATGGTATTCCATGGTATCTATGTGCCACATTTTCTTTATCCAGTCTAAAATTGATGGGCACTTGGGTTGGTTCCAAGTCTTTGCTATTGTGAATAGTGATGCAATAAACATATGTGTGCATGTGGCTTTATAGTAGAATAATTTATAATCATTAGGTTATATACCCAGTAATGGGATTGTGGGGTCAAATGGTATTTCTGGTTCTAGATCCTTGAATCACCACACTGTCTTCCACAATGATTGAACTAATTTACACTCCCACCAACAGCGTAAAAGTGTTGCTATTTCTCCACATCCTCTCCCGCATCTGTTGTTTCCTGACTTTTTAATGATCACCATTCTAATTGGCATGGGATGGTTATCTTATTGTGGTTTCGATTTGAATTTCTCTAATGACCAGTGATGATGCCTTTTCTTCATATGTTTGTTGGCTGCATAAATGTTTTCTTTTGAGAAGTGTCTGTTCATATCCTTCACCCACTTTTTGTTTTTTAATGTTCCATGTTTATTTTTGTAATATTCTGTCTCCCTCTAACTTCACCACCACTAGCATGTAATAGCCACCTGAGTGGGGCATTTAGTTTGTTTAAAGTATGTACCCGGTACACGGAAGAGGGTCAGGCAATATAGAAGATGCCTGTCAAATACCTAGGAATGCAGACATAGTCAGATGTTTTTCTATAGACATACTGATTGAATTTCACTTTAAAACAAATAAAAATCACAACCAAAAGCAACTGCCTAGTAAACCAAGTCTCCGTGGTTTCAGGAATCACATACTGAATTTAGTTGCATTTTGCTTATGGTAGTCAGTTGATTCGGGATTGTCCACAATCTTAGATAATCATCATGTTATCTGATATCTAGATTATCAAAAAATGCCTTCACCCACTTTTTGATGGGGCTGTTTCTTTCTTGTAAATTTATTTAAGTTTTTATAGATTCTGGATATTAGCCCTTTGTCAGATGGATAGATTGCAAAAATTTTCTACCATTCTGTAGGTTGCCTGTTCACCCTTATGATAGTTTCTTTTGCTGTGCAGAAGCTCTATTTTATAATTAGATCCCATTTGTCAATTTTGGCTTTTGCTGCCATTGCTTTTGGTGTTTTAGTCATGAAGCACTTGCCCATGCCTATGTCCTGAATGGTATTGCCTAGGTTTTCTTTTAGGGTTTTTATGGTTTTAGGTCTTATGTTTAAGGCTTTAATCCATCTTGAGTTGCTTTTTGTATAAAGTGTTAGGAAGAGGTCCAGTTTCAGTTTTCTGCATATGGCTAGCCTGTTTTCCCGACACCATTTAATAAATAGGAAATCACTTTCCCATTGCTTGTTTTTGTCAGATTTGTCAAAGATCAGATGGTTGTAGATGTGTGGTGTTATTTCTGAGGCCTCTGTTCTGTTCCATTGGACTGTATATCTGTTTTGGTACCAATACCATGCTGGTTTAGCTACTGTAGCCTTCTAGTAGAGTTTGAAGTCAGGTAGTGTGATGTCTCCAGCATTGTTCTTTTTGCTTAGGATTGTCTTGACTATGTGTACTATTTTTGGTTCCATATGAAATGTAAAGTAGATTTTCCAATTCTGTGAAGAAAGTCAATGGTAGCTTGATGGGGATAGCATTGAATCTATAAATTCATTTGGGCCGTATGGCCATTTTCACAATATTGATTCTTCCTATCCATAAGCATGGAATGTTTTTCCATTTGTTTGTGTTCTCTCTTATTTCCTTGAGCAGGGGTTTGTAGTTCTCCTTGAAGAGGTCCTTCACACTGCTTGTAAGTTTCATTCCTAGGTATTTTATTCTCTTTCTAGCAATTGTGAATAGGAGTTCACTCATGATTTGGTTCTCTGTTTGTTATTGGTGTATAGGAATTCTAGTGATTGTTGCACACTGATTTTGTAACCTGAGACTTTGCTGAAGTTGCTTCTCAGCTTAAGGAGATTTTAGGCTGAGATGATGGGGTTTTCTAAGTGTACAATCATGTCATCTTTAAAAAGAGACAATTTGACTTCCCCTGTTCCTATTTGAATACCCTATATTTCTGTCTCTTGCCTGATTGCCCTGGCCAGAACTTCCAATATTATGTTGAATAGGAGTGGTGAGTGAGGGCATGCTTGCCTTATGCTGTTTTTCAAAGGGAATGATTCCAGCATTTGCCCATTCAGTATGATATTGGTTGTGGGTTTGTCATAACTAGCTCTTATTATATTGAGATACGTTCCATCAATACCTAGTTTATTGAGAGTTTTTAGCATGAAGGGCTGTTGAATTTTGTCAAAGGCCTTCCCTGCATCTGTTGAGATAATCCTGTGGTTTTTGTCATTGGTTCTGTTTATCTGATGGATTACATTTATTGATTTGCATATGTTGAACCAGCCTTGCATCCTAGGGATGAAGCCAACTTGATTGTGATGGATAAGCTTTTTGATGTGCTGCAGGATTTGGCTTGCTAGTATTTTCTTGAGGATTTTCACATTGATGTTCATCAGGGGTATTGGCCTGAAATTTTCTGTGTGTGTTGTGTCTCTGCCAAGTTTTGGTATCAGGAGGATGCTGGCATCATACAATGAATTAGGGAGGAGTCCCTCTTTTTCTGTTGTTTGGAATGGTTTCAGAAGGAATGGTACCAGCTCCTCCTTGTACCTCTGGTAGATATTGGCTGTGAATTCGTCTGTCCTGGACATTTTTGGTTGGTAGGCTATTAATTACTGCCTCAATGTCAGAATTTGTTGTTGGTCTATTCAGGGATTCGACTTCTTCCTGGGTTAGACTTGGGACGGTGTATGTGTCCAGGAATTTATTCATTTCTTCTAGATTTTCTAGTTTATTTGGGTAGAGGTGTTTATAGTTTTCACTTATGGTCGTTTGTATTTCTGTGGGATCAGTTGTGATATCCCCTTTATCATTTTTTATTGTGTCTATTTTATTCATCTCTCTTTTCTTCTTTATTAGTCTGACTAGTGGTCTGTTTTGTTGATCTTTTCAAAAAACCAGCTCCTGGATTCATTGATTTTTTGAAGGGTTTTTTGTGCCTCTATCTCCTTCAGTTCTGCTCTGATCTTAGTTATTTCTTGTCTTCTGCTAGCTTTTGAATTTGTTTGCTCTTGCTTCTCTAGTTCTTTTAATTGTGATGTTAGGGTGTCGATTTTGGATCTTTCCTGCTTTCTCCTGTGGGCATTTACTGCTACAAATTGCCCTCTAAACCCTGCTTTAAATGTGTCCTACAGATTCAGCTATGTTGTGTCTTTGTATTCATTGATTACAAAGACCATCTTTATTCCTGCCTTAATTTCGTTATTTAGGAGCAGGTTGTTCAGTTTCCATGTAGTTGTGTGGTTTTGAGTGAGCTTCTTAGTCCTGAGTTCTAATTTGATTGCACTGTGGTCTGAGAGGCTGTTCGTTCTGATTTCTGTTCTTATACATTTGCTGAGGAGTATTTTACTTCCAATTATGTGGTCAATTTCAGAATAAGTGTGATGAGGTGCAGAGAAGAATGTATATTCTGTTGATTTCGGGTGGGGAGTTCTGTAGATGTATATTAGGTTTGCTTCATCCAGAGCTGAGTTCAAGTCCTGAATATCCCTGTTAATTTTCTGTCTTGTTGATCTGTCAAATATTGACAGTGGCATGTTAAAGTCTCCCACTATTATTGTGTGGGAATCTAAGTCTCTTTGTAGGTCTTTTGGAACTTGCTTTATGAATCTGGTGCTCCTGTATTGGGTGCATATATATTTAGGATAGTTAGCTCTTCTTGTTGCCTTGATTCCTTTACCATTATGTAATGCCCTTCTCTGTCTCTTTTGATCTTTGTTAGTTTAAAGTCTGTTTTATCAGAGACTAAGATTGCAACCCCTGCAGTTTTGTTTGTTTGTTTGTTTTGCTTTCCATTTGCTTAGTAAATATTCCTCTATTTCTTTATTTTGAGCCTATGTGCGTCTTAGCACATGAGATGGGTCTCCTGAATACAGCACACTGATGGGTCTTGAATCTTCATCCAATTTGTCAGTCTGTGTCTTTTAATTGGGTATTTAGCCCATTTACATTTAAGTTTAATATTGTTATGTATAAATTTGGTCCTGTCATTATGATGCTAGCTGGTTATTTTGCCCATTAGTTGATGTAGTTTTTTCATAGTGTTGATGGTCTTTACAATTTGCTATGTTTTTGCAGTGGCTGGCACTGGTTGTTCTTTCCATGCTTAGTACTTCCTTCAGGAGCTTTTGTAAGGCAGGTCTGGTGGTGACAAACTCCATCAGCATTTGCTTGTCTGTAAAGGATTTTATTTCTCCTTCTCTTATGAGGCTTAGTTTGGCTGGATATGAAATTCTGAGTTGAAAATTCTTTTCTTTAAGAATGTTGAATATTGGCCCCCAGTCTCTTCTGGCTTGTAGTGTTTCTGCTGAGAGATCAGCTGTTAGTCTGATGGGTTTCTTTTTGAGGATAACCTGACCTTTCTCTCTGGCTGTCCTTAACATTTTTTCCTTCATTTCAACTTTGGTGAATCTGAATATTATGTGTCTTAGGGTTGCTCTTCTTGAGGAGTATCTTTCTGGTGTTCTCTATATTTCCTGAATTTGAATGGTTCTGTTTATGTGATGAATTATGTTTATTGATTTGCATAGGTTGAACCAGCCTTGCATCCCAGGGATAAAGCCCACCTGATCGTGGTGGGTAAGCTTTTTGATGTGCTGCTGGATTCAGTTTACCAGTATTTTACTGAGGATTTTCGCATCAATGTTCATCAGCGATATTGGTCTAAAATTCTCTTTGTTGTTGTTGTTGTTGTGTCTTTGCCAGGCTTTGGTATCAGGATGATGTTGGCCTCATAAAATGAGTTAGGGAGAATTCCCTCTTTTTCTATTGATTGGAATAATTTCAGAAGGATTGGTACCAGCTCCTCTTTGTATCTCTGGTAGAATTCGGCTGTGATCGTTCTGGTCCTGGACGTTTTTTGGTTTGCAGGCTATTAATTATCGCCTCAATTTCAGAGCCTGTTATTGGTCTATTCAGACATTCAACTTCTTCCTGGTTTAGTCTTGGGAGGGTGTATGTGTCCAGGAATTTACCCATTTCTTCTAGACTTTCTAGTTTATTTGGGTAGAAGTGTTTATAGTATTCTCTAATGGTAGTTTGTATTTCTGTGGGATCTTTGGTGATATCCCCTTTATCATTTTTTATTGTGTCTATTTGATTCATCTCTCTTTTCTACTTTATTAGCCTTGCTAGCAGTCAGTCAATTTTGTTGATCTTTTCAAAAAACAGCTCCTGGATTCATTGATTTTTTGAGGGGTTTTTTGTGTCTCTATCTCTTTCAGTTCTGCTCTGATCTTAGTTATTTCTTGCCTTCTGCTAGCTTTTGAATTTGTTTGCTCTTGTTTCTCTAGTTCTTTTAATTGTGATGTTAGGGTGTTGATTTCAGATCTTTCCTGCTTTCTCTTGTGGGCATTTAGTGCTATAAATTTCCCTCTACACACTGCTTTAAATGTGTTCCCGAGATTCTGGTACGTTCTGTCTTTGTTCTCATTGGTTTCAAAGAACATCTCTATTTCTGCCTTCATTTCATTATGCACCCAGTAGTCATTCAGGAGCAAGTTGTTTAGTTTCCATGTAGTTGTGCGGTTTTGAGTGAGTTTCTTAATCCTGAGCTCTAATTTGATTGCGCTGTGGTCTGAGAGACAGTTTGTTGTGATTTCTGTTCTTATACATTTGCTGAGGAGTGCTTTACTTCCAACTATTTGGTCAATTTTAGAATAAGTGTGATGTGATGCTGAGAAGAATGTATATTCTATTATTTGGGATGGAGAGTTCTGTAGGTGTCTATTAGGTCTGCTTGGTGCAGAGTTGAGTTCAATTCCTGCATATCCTTGTTGACCTTCTGTCTCGTTGATTTGTCTGATATTGACAGTGGGGTGTTAAAGTCGCCCACTATTATTGTGTGGGAGTCTAAGTCTCTTTGTAGGTCTCTAAGGACTTGCTTTATGAATCTGGGTGCTCCTGTATTGGGTGCATATATATTTAAAATAGTAAACTCTTCTTGTTGAATTGATCCCCTTACCATTATGTAATGGCCTTGTCTCTTTTGATCTTTGTTGGTTTAAAGTCTGTTTTATCAGAGACTGGGATTGCAACCCCTGCCTTTTTTTTCTTTCCATTTGCTTGGTAGATCTTCCTCCATCCCTTTATTTTGAGCCTATGTGTGTCTTTGCACAAGAGATGGGTCTCCTGAATACAGCACAGTGATGAGTCTTGACTCTTTTATCCAATTTGCCAGTCTGTGTCTTTTAGTTGGGGCATTTAACCCATTTACATTTCAGGTTAATATTGCTTTGTGTGAATCTGATCCTGTCATTATGATGTTAGCTTGTTATTTTGCCCATTAATTGATGCAGTTTCTTCCTAGCATCGATTGTCTTTGCAATTTGGCATGTTTTTGCAGTGGCTGGTACCAGTTGTTTCTTTTCATGTATAGTGCTTCCTTCAGGAGCTCTTGTGAGGCAGGTCTGGTAGTGACAAAAATCTCTCAGCATTTGCTTGTCTGTAAAGGATTTTATTTCTCCTTCACTTATGAAGCTTAGTTTGGCTGGATATGAAATTCTGGGTTGAAAATTCTTTTCTTTAAGAATGTTGAATACTGGCCCCTACTCTCTTCTGGCTTGTAGGGTTTCTGCAGAGAGATCCACTGTTAGTCTGATGGGCTTCCCTTTGTGGGTAACACGACCTTTCTCTCTGGCTGTCCTTAACATTTTTTCCGTCATTTCAACCTTGGTGAATCTGACTCTTACGTGTTTGGGGGTTGCTCTTCTGGAGGAGTATCTTTGTGGTGTTGTCTGTATTTCCTGAATTTGAATTTTGGCCTGTCTTGCTATGTTGGGGAAGTTCTCCTGGATAGCATCCCGAAGAGTGTTTTCCAACTTGGTTCCATTCTCCCCATCACTTTCAGGTACACCAATTAAACGTAGATTTGGTCTTTTCACATAGTGCCATATTTCTCAGAGGCTTTGTTTGTTCCTTTTCATTCTTTTTCCTCTGATCTTCTTTTCTCACTTTATTTCATTAAGTTGATCTTCAATCTCTGATATCCTTTCTTCTGCTTGATCGATTCAGCTATTGATACTTGTGTATGCTTCACAAAGTTCTCATTCTGTGTTTTTCAGCTCCATCTGGTCATTTCTGTTCCTCTCTAAACTGGTTATTCTAGTTAGCAATTCTTCTAACCATTAGCTTCCTTGCATTGGGTTAGAACATGCTCCTTTAGCTTGCAGGAGTTTCTTATTACCCACCTTCTGATGCCTACTTCTGTCAATTCAGCAAACTCATTCTCCATCCAGTTTTGTTCCCTTGCTGGCGAGAAGTTGTGATCCTTTGGAGGAGAAAAGGCATTCTAGTTTTTGGAATTTTCAGGCTTTTTGCGCTGGTTTCTCCCCATCTTCATGGATTTATCTCTTTTTGGTCTTTGATGTTGGTGACCTTCGGATGGGGTCTCTGAGTGGACGTCCTCTTTTTTGATGTTGATGCTATCCCTTTCTGTCAGTTAGTTTTCCTTCTAACAGTCAGGTCCCTCGGCTGCAGGTCTGCTGGAATTTGCTGGAGGTCCACTCCAGACCCTGTTTGCCTGGGTATCACCAGCAGAGGCTGCAGAACAGCAAATATTGCTTCCTGTTCCTTCTTCTGGAAGCTTCATCCCAGTGGAGCACCTGCCAGATGCCAGCCAGAGCTCTCCTGTATGAGGTGTCTGTTGGCCCCTACTGGGATGTGTCTCCCAGTCAGGATACATGGGTGTCAGGGACCCATTTGAGGAGGCACTCTGTCCCTTAGCAGAGCTCAAACGCTGTGCCATAAGATATGCTGCTCTCTTCAGAATCGTCAGGCAGGGACATTTATTTCGCTGAAGTTATGCCCACAGTTGCCCCTTCCCCCAGGTGCTCTGTCCCAGGAAGATGGGGGTTTTATCTATAAGCCCCTGACTCGGGTTGCTGCCTTTCTTTAAGAGATACCCTGCCCAGAGAGGAGGAATCTAGAGAGGCAGTCTGGCCACAGTGGCCTTGCTGAGCTGCAGTTGGCTCCACCCAGTTCAAACTTCCCAGTGACTTTGTTTACACTGTGAGAGTAAAACTGCCTACTCATGCCTCAGCAATGGCAGATGCCCCTCCCCAAACCAAGCTCAAGCATCCCAGGTAAACCTCAGACTGCTGTACTGGCAGCAAGAATTTCAAGCCAGTGGATCTTAGCTTGCTGGGCTCCATGGGGGTGGGACCCGCCAAGCCAGAGCAGTTGGCTCCCTGGCTTCAGCCCTCTTTCCAGGGGAGTGAATGGTCCTATATTGCTAGTGTTCCATGCACCACTGGGGTATGGGAAAAAACAAAAAACAAAAAACACCTGCAGCTAGCTCGGTGTCTGCCCAAATTGCCACCCCATTTTGTGCTTGAAACCCAGGGCCCTGGTGGCATAGGCTCCATAGGGAATCTCCAGATCTGCGGGTTGTGAAGACTGTGGGACAGAGTGCACCATTCCTCAAGGCACAGTTCCTCATGTCCTTGGGTAGGGGAGATAATTCTCTGACCCATTTTGCTTCCCGGGTGAGGTGACGCCTCACCCTGCTTCAGCTCCTCCTCTGTGGGCCACACCCACTGTCCAACCAGTCCCAGTGAGAAGAACCGGGTACCTCAGTTGGAAATGCAGAAATCACCCTTCTTCTGCATCAATCTCGTTGGGAGCTGCAGACTGGAGCTGCTCCTATTTGACCATCGTGCCAGCAAATCCCTCAGATTTTTTTAAGGGATTGTAAAAGGGTTGAGTTCTTGATTTGATTCTCAGCTTAGTCACTGTTGGTGTATGTAAGAGCTACTGATTTGCATACATTAATCTTGTATCAAGAAACTTTGTTGAATTCTTTTTTTTTCATTTTTCTATTTTTTATTTTTTATTTTTTATTATACTTTAAGTTCTAGGGTACAAGTGCATAACGTGCAGGTTTGTTAACTGTGTATACTTGTGCCATGTTGGTGTGCTGCACCCATCAACTCGTCAGCACCCATCAACTCGTCATTTACATCAGGTATAACTCCCAATGCAATCCCT
>NW_012100888.1:2577-11877 GCF_000951045.1 Mandrillus leucophaeus | reverse complement strand
GCTTCCTCTCAGGGGTGTACTCCATCATGTGAGGTATGGGTTGTCGGTCTGCCCCTAGTGGAGGATGTCTCCCAGTTAGGCTACTCAGGGGTCAGGGACCCACTTGAGCAGGCAGTCTGTCCATTCTCAGATCTCAACCTCCGTGTTGGGAGATCTACCGCTCTCTTCAAAGCTGTCAGACAGAGTTGCTTGCGTCTGCAGAGGTTTCTGCTGCTTTTTGTTGTTGTTGTTTTGTTGTTGTTGTTGTTTAGCTGTGCCCTGTCCCCAGAAGTGGGGTCTACAGAGACTGGCAGGCCTCCTTGAGCTGCTGTGAGCTCCACCCGGTTCGATCTTCCTAGGACTTTGTTTACCTACTTAAGCCTCAGCAATTGCGGGCGCCCCTCCCCCAGCCTCGCTGCTGCCTTGTGGATAGATTGCAAACTGCTGTGCTAGCAATGAGGAAGGCTCCACGGGCGTGGGACCCTCCGAGCCAGGTGTGGGATATAATCTTCTGGTGTGCCCGTTTGCTTAAAGCGCAGTATTGGGGTGGGAGTTACCCGATTTTCCAGGTGTTGTGTGTCTCTGTTCCCCTGGCTAGGAAAAGGGATTCCCTTCACCCTTGCGCTTCCCAGGTGAGGCAATGCCTCGCCCTGCTTCAGCTCTCGCTGGTCAGCTGCAACAGCTGACCAGCACCGATTGTCCGGCACTCCCCAGTGAGATGAACCCAGTACCTCAGTTGATAATGCAGAAATCACCTGTCTTCTGTGTCCCTGGCTCTGGGAGCTAGAGACTGGAGCTGTTCCTATTCGGCCATCTTGCTGCACCCTCTGTTGAATTCTTTTATCAGTTCTAGGAGCTTTCTGGAGGAAACTTTAGGGTTTTCTAGGTAAACAATCGTATCATCAACAGTGATAGTTTGACTTTCTCTTTATCAGTTTGGATGCCCTTTATTTCTTTCTCTTGTCTGATTACTCTGGCTAGGACTTTTAGTACTATGTTGAAGGGGAGTAGTGAGAGTGGGCATTGTTGTCTTGTTCCAGTTCTCAGAGAGAATGCTTTCAACTTTCCCCCATTCAGTATTATGTTGGCTGTGGGTTTGTCATAGATGGCTTTTATTACTTTGAGGTACATTCCCTTTATGCCAATTTTGGTGAGAGTTCCAATCATGAAGAGAGGCTGGATTTTGTTGAATGCTTTTTCTGCATCTATTGAGATGATCATGTGATTTTTGTTTTTGATTCTGTTTATGTGGTGTATCACATTTATCTACTTGCATATGTTAAACCATCCGTAAGTCCCTGGTGTGAAACCCACTTCATCATGTTGGATCATCTTTTTGATATGTTTTTGGATTCGGTTAGTTAATATTTTGTTAAGGATTTTAGCATCTATGTATATCAGGGATACTGTCTGTAGTCTTCTTCTTTGCTTATGTTCTTTCCTGGCTTGGACATTAGAGTGATACTGCCTTCATAGAATCATTTAGGGAGGGTTGCCTCTTTCTCTATCTTGTGGAATAGTGTCAGTAGGGTTGGTCGCAATTCTTCTCTGAATGTCTGGTAGAATTCTGCCATGAATCCTTCTTGTCCTGAACTTTCTTTTTGTTGGTAATTGTTAAATTACCATTTCAATCTCACTGCTTTTATTGTTCTATTCAGGGTATCTAATTCTTCCTGATTCAAGCCGGGATGATTATTTCTTTCCAGGAATTTATCCATCTCTTCTAGGTTTTCTAGTTTTTGCAAATAAAAGTGTTCATAGTATCCTTGAATGATCTTTTATATTTTTGTGATGTCAGTTGTAGTATCTCCCATTTCATTTCTTAGTGAGGTTATTTGGATTTTCTCTTTTTTTTCTAGACTAATCTTGCTAATTATCTATCTTGTCAAAGAACCAGCTTTTTGTTTCACTCATCTTTTGTATTGTTGTTGTTGTTGTTGTTTCAATTTCATTTAGATCTGCTCTGATCTTGGTTATTTCCTTTCTTCTGCTGGGTTTGGGTTTGGTTGGTTCTTGTTTCTCTAGTTCCTTGAGGTGTGCCCTTAGATTGTCTGTTTGTGCTCTTTTAGTCTTTTTGATGTAGGTGTTTATGGCTCTGAACTTTCCTCTTAGCACCAGCTTTGTTGTACACAGAGGATTTGACAGGTTTTGTCGCTATTGTCATTCAGTTTGAAGAATTTTTTAATTTCCATCTTGATTTCATTTTTGACCCAATGATCATTCAGGAGCAGATTATTTAATTTTCATGTATTTGCATGGTTTTGAAGGTTACTTTTGGAGTTGATATCCAGTTTTATTCCACTGTGGTCTGACAGAGTGCTTGATATAACTTCAATTTTCTTAAATGTATTGAGGCGTCTTTTGTGGCTTATCATATGCTCTACCTTGTAGAAAATTCCATGCACTGTTGAATAGAATATATTTTCTGTGGTTGTTGGATGGAATGTTCTGAATATATCTGTTAAGTCCATTTTTTCCAGGGTACTGTTTAAATCCATTGTTTATTTGTTGACTTTCTGTCTTGATCACTTGTCTAGTGCTGTCAGTGAGTACTGAAGTCCCCCACTATTATTGTGTTCCTGTCTAACTCATTTCCTAGGTCCATTAGTAATTGTTTTATAAATTTAAGAGCTCCAGTGTTAGGTGCATATATGTTTAGGATTGTGATAGTTTACTGTTGGACAAGGCCTTTTATCATTATATAATGTCCCTCTTTGTCTTTGTTAACTGCTGTTGCTTTCAAGTTTCTTTTGTCTGATATAAGAATAGCTACTCCAGCTCACTTTTGGTGTCCATTTGCATGAAATGTCTCTTTCCATCCCTTTACCTTAATTTTATGTGAGTCCTTGTGTGTTAGGTGAGTCTCTTGAAGGCAACAGATAGTTGGTTGGTGAGTTCTAATCCATTCTGTGGTTCTGTATCTTCTAATTGGAGCATTTAGGTCACTCCCATTCAATGTTAGTATTGAGATGTGGGGTAGCATTCCATTAATTGTGCTATCTGTTGCCTATGTATTTTTGGTTTTTGTTTTTTGTTTAATTGTATTTTTCTTTTATAGGTCATGTGAGATTTATGCTTTAAAGAGGTTCTGTGTTCATGTGTTTCCAGGATTTGTTTCAAGATTTGGAGCTCCTTGTAGCAGTTCTTGTAGTGGTGGCTTGGTAGTGGTGAATTCTCACAGTATTTATTTATCTGAAAAAGACTGTATCTTTTTTTCGTATATAAAGCTTAGTTTCACTGCATGCAAAATTCTTGGCTGATAATTTTTTTGTTTGAGGAGGTTGAAGATAGGGTCCCAATCCCTTCTAGCTTATAGGGTTTCTGCTGAGAAATCTGCTGTTAATCTGACAAGTTTTCCTTTATAGGTTACCTGGTGCTTTTGTCTCATAGCTCTTAAGATTCTTTCCTTCATCTTAACTTTATATAACCTGATGAAAACATGCCTAGGCAATGATCTTTTTGAGGTGAATTTCCCAGGTGTTCTTTGTGCTTCTTGTATTTGGATGTCTAAGTCTCTAGCAAGGCTGGGGAAGTTTTCTTCAATTATTCCCCCAAATATGTTTTCCAAACTTTCCGATTTCTCTTCTTCTTCAAGAATGCCAATTACTCTTAGGTTTGGTTATTTAACATAATGCCTGACTTCTTGGAGGCTTTGTCTATGCTTTCTTAACTTTTTTTTTGTCTTTGTTGGATTGCATTAATTCAAAGACCTTATCTTCGAGCTCTGGATTTCTTTCTTCTACTTGTTCGATTCTATTGCTGAGACTTTCCAAATCATTTTTGCATTTCTATAAGTGTGTTCATTGTTTCCTGAAGTTTTGATTGTTTTTATTTATGCTATCTATTTCATTGACTATTTCTTCCTTCACTTCTTGTATCATTTTTAAAATTTCCTTACATGAGCTTCATCTTTCTCTGGTGCCCTCCTGATTAGATTAATAACTAACCTCCTGAAATCTTTTTTAGGCAAATCAGGGATTTCTTATTGGTTTGGATCCATTGCTAGTGAGCCTCCCAGGTGTGAAAGCAAGTATGGCTTTCCTTTTTCCCCTACTTGTGGATTCCACACACCAGATTCACACCCTCCCCCGAATTCTGGCTAGGAGACTTCTCAATGAGTTCAAGTTGTTACAAAGTTCAGCTGGAGATTTCTTTCTCCCATTGCCTTTTTCCCAGTGCCTCTAGCTGCCCTCCTGAAGGACTCCTGCTTCCTCTACCCCTGTATTTTGCTCAGCTCTCTAAATTGACTCAACTCCAGGTAAGGTCAGAATTTTCTTCCCTAACCTAGACCTTCAGTCTCCCCAGTGGGGGTTTGTGTTTGGGGACGGACAATCTCCCTTTTCCACTTTCACAGTTTTGGCACTCAGAGTATTTGCATTGTCTCTCAGGTCCTGCAGGAGCAATCTGCTTCCTTCAGAGGGTCTGTGGGTCCTCTTGAGTTTCTTGATTTATTCCTGTAGTCGTCCTGGAGCAAAATTTACCATGTGAGCCTCCACACACTGCTCTGTCCATCGGAGTCAACACTGCAATCTACTCCTGCCTCCCATCTGCCATGATCTTCTAAAGAGATTTTTTGGTTTTTCTGTTTTTAGTTCTTTGAGGAATCACCACACTGTCTTCCACAATGGCTGAACTAATTTACACTTCCACTCACAGTGTATAAGCATTCAATTTCCTCCACAACCTAGTCAGCATCTGTTATTTTTTGACTTTTTAATAATAGCCATTCTTACTGGTTTGAGATGCTATCTCATTGTGGTTTTCATGTGCATTTCTCTAATGACCAGTGATGTTGAACATTTTTTCATATAATTGTTGGTTGCATGTATGTCCTCTTTTGAAAAGTGTCTGTTCATGTCCTTTTCCCACTTTTTAATGGGGTTGTTTGTTTTTATTCTTAACAAGTCACCCAGCCATTCTGATTTTTAAAAATCCTACACTTTGACAAAGAGTGACTTACAGGCTCCCTTTTAAAAGAGCTATAACTTGAAAATTAGAGACCAGCTAATTCTGCTAAAAAACTGAGTGATGTTTGACAAGTTTCTTCCTCTCTCTGTACTTCACTTTCCCTGTCTATAAAGTGACATGATTATTCTCAATCAAGGTGATTATCTTAAAAATAAATAAGTAATTAATTTAAAATATAAAATGAGATTCATTTAGTATTTGACACTTAAATTTTCTTCCAATGTTGACATTCTCTATTTTTCCTTCTGAAAAGCCAATTCTTTTTTCTGTATTAAGCTTAAATTTTATTTATTTATTTTTAACTATTCTTTTGGGTTCAATGGTACATGTGCAGATTTGTTATTCAGGTAAATTTCATGTCACATGTGTTGTTATACAGATTATTTCATCACCCAGGTGATACACATAGTACCTAATAGGTAGCTTTTGATCCTCACCCTTCTCCCTTCCTCCACCCACAAGTAGGCCCCCGTGTCTGTTGTTCTCCTCTTCGTGTCCATGTGTACTCAGTGTTTAGCTCCCACTTATAAGTGAGAACATGTAGTATTTGGGATTTTGTTCCTGTATTAGTTTGCTAAGGGTAATGACCTCCAGCTCCATCCGTGTTGCTGCAAAGCACGTGATCTCATTCCTTTTTATGGCTGCATAGTATTCCATGGTATTTATGTACCACTTTTTCTTTATCCTGTCTACTGCTGATGGACATTTAGGTTGATTCCATGTCTTTTCTATTGTGAATAGTGCTGCAGTGAACATAAATGTGCATGTGTGTTTATGGTAGAATGTTTTATATTTCTTTGGGTATGTACCCAGTAATGGGATTTCTGGGTCAAATAGTAATTTTTCTTTGACTTATTCGAGAAATCACCAAACTGCTTTCCACAATGACTGAACTAATTTACATTTCCACCAGCAGTGTGTTCTCTTTTCTCCTCAACCTCTCCAGCATCTATCTGTTTTTCTTTTTATCTTTTTATTTATTTATTTATTTTACTTTTTAGTAATAGCCATTCTGACTAGTGTGACATGGTATCTCATTATGGTTTTGATTTGCATTTTTCTAACGATTAGTGACGTTGAGAATTTTGTATATGCTTGTTGGCCATGTGTATGTCTTCCTTTGAAAAGTGTCTGCTCACGTCCTTTGTCCACATTTTAATGGAGTTGTTTGCTTTTTGCTTGTTGATTTGTTCAGTTTTTTTTATAGATTCTGGATATTAGACTTTTGTTGACTGTAAAGTTTGCAAATACTTTCTCCCATTCTGTAAGTTGTCTGTTTACTCTGTTGATAGTTTCTTTTGCTGTACAGAAGCTCTTCAGTTTAATTAGATCCCATTTGTCAATTTTTGTTTTTACTGAAATTGCTTTTGGTATCTTCATCATGAAATCTTTGCCAGGTCCTATGTCCAGAATGGTATTTTCTCGTTATCTGTCAGGGATTTTTTTTTTTTTTTTTTTTTTTTATGGTTGTAGGTTTCACATTTAGGTCTTTAATCCTTTTTGAGTTGATTTTTGTATATGGTATAAGGAAGGGGCCCAGTTTTAATCTTCTGTATATGATTAGCCAGGTATCTCTGCACCACTTATTGAAGAGGGAGTCTTTTCTCTGTTGCTTGTTGTTGTCAAGTTTGTCAAAAATCAGATGATTATAGGTGTGTGGAATTATTTCTGGGCTCTCTCTTCTGTTCCATTGGTATATGTGTCTTTTTTTTGTACCAGTATCATGCTATTTTGGTTACTGTAGCCTTTTAATATAGTTTGAAGTCAAGTAATGTGATACCTTTGTTCTTTTTGCTTAAGATTGCCTTGGGTACTCTGGCTCTTTTTCAGTTCCATATGAAACTTAAAATAGTTTATTCTATTTCTGTAAAGAATGTAATTGGTAGTTTGATAGGAATAGCATTGAATCTGTATGTTGCTTTGGGCAGTATGCCAAAAAACCAATTCTTAAAATTCTTTTTCCATACAGGAATCTTACCAACACATTCAGAGATTCAAAGAAGTATGAGTAACAGGTATCAGGAATATCCGAGTTTTTGGTGGGATTTGAGCCTTGGTCTGGCTCTCTGTTTTCCATTGTTTTGTTTGTTTGTTGTTTTGATATTGGTATCAGTGGTATTTTTCTCCCTTTATTTTTCTGCTTTGTGTCTGATTTTCCAAGTCACTACACTGTTAGCTATAATTACAATGTAGAGAATTTAAATTGGATTGGATGATAAGAATTGCAACCTAGAATTGTAATATCACTCACTTTTGAAAACCTGTGCATCTTTTCACCTAGCACTTAATGCAAATTAAAGGGTCTCTCAGTTGAAAAGCGGCATCAACTAACTTGAAATGGGCAGGAACAATTGAATGACTACTTTACCAATGAGTACTCTAAGGAAAAACACTGAAACAAAGTATTGTATTATTAGCAGTAATTGAAATGCAGTAATGAATTTTAAATATTACTGCAGGGCATTCCAGGATGAAAACTGCACTACAGTTTTGTCCAGTGTCTCATTAGGCAAGTAGCCTTATTCTCAATGCCACAGAATATGAATTAGAATAGTACAGTTGCCTTTCTGCCTTGTGTTTTCACTCTCATAGAAAACATTTATGCATACATTTATCTATATTAGCTAATAAGCATTCGGTCTATTCATCCAGCCAGTTTAATTATTTAAGACTCTATTAAAGCAAAATTCACTAATGACTAATCATAACACCTTAAATTTGGTGTTTTATAATTTACAAAAACGTTTCATCTACATTCTCTTAATTCTCCAAAAAACTTGAGGATTGCCAATCCTTATTTACAGACGATATTTATGTAATTCTCTTTCCTTAAGTGACTTGTTCATGGTTCAACATCCAAAAGGAACAGACCCAAGACAGGAACCCTAGTCTTTTGACTCTAAATCCAGTCTTCTTTATATACTCCCACAGATTCATGAAATAATTTAGTTTAAAAATACTGGTCAAGCCCTTACTATTTGCCAGGCATGTTGCTAGATGCTAGAACAGACACAAGAAAAAATAAGAGAAGATCTTGAACTTTTCCATGGTTATAGAGGTCATGGGTAGCATCTTTTTTTGAAAACAAAAGGATAATGTTAGGCAGCATGGAAACCTTCACCATAGATACTAACAGCAGAATTGACAAATTTGAGTTTAACACTCTTGCTTCCCACATTTTAATGAAGGCACAAAACCAAATAAAGAAAAAAAATGAGAAATTTCTCATGAAATAATTAAGATGACTATAAACTTCATTTTAGGTTTTAAGCTGTAAATTTGAGATGATCCCTAAAAATCACTGAAAACAGCAAACCATTTGCATGTACTAATAGGAATCATTCTCATCTATCTATACAGTACCTTTAAAAAACACTTTCATATAGGTTATCTCATTTGACATTGTGGAGTAATTAGGCCCACAATTACTATTCATGTTTTACAGGTGAGAAAATTTGACTTAGGTGCCTAACCTGAAGTCACATCATAAAGAGTTGAGTTGGGAGAAGACAAAAGAGAATTAATATTAAACCCTATTTTCTATGCAATATCCTTTGTCTCACTTAAACCTTCCAACAACCCTAGGAGGTAGGACCTATTGTTATCTCCATTTTAGAGATAAGAAAACAGATCTATTGAGATTAAGTAACTTGATAATGGCATACAAGAAGTAAGTGCAGGAGCAAACAATGGAAACTAAGTTTGATCACGTCGAAATGACTTTCTAGAACACAGGTCCTCAAATTAGTCCAGGTTACATTCTTCTACTGTATATCACAATTTATGTTTCTACTAGATAGTATTTCACATGCAATACTAGATTTAGCCTATGAACCAAAAATTGCACTATATAGCTGAGGAAGGGAAGTCTGATATGATTTTCTATTAATACTTAGTCCTCTGATGAACAATTTGGCAGTATCTTTTTGCACTAAGCTCCCAGAATCCCTTAATTGAAGTTGACTTTGGTGATGCTTAACCCACTGCACTGTAAGTTTAAATTTCTTTTATTATTATTATTATTATTATTATTATACTTTAAGTTCTAGGGTACATGTGCACAACGTGCAGGATTGTTACATATGCATACTTGTGCCATGTTGGCGTGCTGCACACATTAACTCGTCATTTACATTAGGTATATCTCCTAATGCTATCCCTCCTCCCGCCCCCCTCCTCACAATAGGCTCCGGTGTGTGATGTTCCCCTTCCTGTGATCTCACTGTTTAATTCCCACCTATGAGTGAGAAAATGCGGTGTTTGGTTTTCTGTTCTTGCGATAGTTTGCTGAGAATGATGGTTTCCAGCTGCATCCATGTCCCTACAAAGGACACAAACTCATCCCTTTTTATG
>NW_012100888.1:2162-2467 GCF_000951045.1 Mandrillus leucophaeus | reverse complement strand
ATATGTGCCACATTTTCTTAATCCAGTCTGTCACTGATGGACATTTGGGTTGATTCCAAGTCTGTGCTATTGTGAATAGTGCTGCAATAAACATATGTGTGTATGTATCTTTATAACAGCATGATTTATAATCCTTAGGGTATATACCCAGTAATGAGATGGCTGGGTAAAATGGTATTTACAGTTCTAGATCCTTGAGGAATTGCCACAGTTTTCCATGATGGTTGAACTAGTTTATGGTCCCATCAACAGTGTAAAAGTGTTCCTATTTCTCCACATCCTCTCCAGCACCTGTTGTTTCCTGA
>NW_012100888.1:995-1239 GCF_000951045.1 Mandrillus leucophaeus | reverse complement strand
GTCCTCTTTTATTTCACTGAGCAGTGGTTTGTAGTTCTCCTTGAAGAGGTCCTTTACATCCCTTGTGACTTGGATTCCTAGGTATTTTTTTCTCTTTGAAGCTATTGTGAATGGCAGTTCATTCCTGGTTTGGCTCTCTGTTTGTGTGTTACTGGTGTATAAGAATGCTTGTGATTTTTGCACATTTTGTATCCTGAGACATTGCTTAAGTTGCTAATCAGCTTAAGGAGATTTTGGGCTGAGA
>NW_012100888.1:0-277 GCF_000951045.1 Mandrillus leucophaeus | reverse complement strand
TCTCTCTTTTCTTCTTTATTAGTCTTGCTAGTGGTCCATCAATTTTATTGATCTTTAAAAAAACCAGCTCATGGATTCATTGATTTTTTGGAGGGTTTTTTTGTGTCTCTATCTCCTTCAGTTCTGCTCTGATCTTAATTATTTCTTACCTTCTGCTAGCTTTTGAATATGTTTGCTCTTGCTTCTCTAGTTCTTTTAATTGTGATGTTAGAGTGTCAATTTAAGTGTTTCCTGCTTTCTCTTGTGGGCATTCAGTGCTATAAATTTCCCTCTACAC
>NW_012100887.1:0-2229 GCF_000951045.1 Mandrillus leucophaeus | reverse complement strand
TGGACAAAACCTATCTCTACTAAAAATACAAAATTAGCCAGGTGCGGTGGCACGTGCCTGTAATCCCAGCTAGTTGGGAGGCTGAGGCAGGAGAATCACTTGAACCCAACCTGGGAGGCGGAGGTTGCAGTGCACTGAGATCATGCCATTGCACTCCAGCCTGGGCAACAAGAGCAAAACTCTGAAAAAAAAAGGAAAAGAAAAAGGAAGGAAAGTAGGAGAGAAAGAAAGAAAGAGAGAGAGAGACAAAGAAAGAAAGAAAGAAAAAAAGAAAAGAAAGAAAAGAAAGAAAGAAAGAAAGAAAGAAAGAAAGAAAGAAAGAAAGAAAGAAAGAGAAAGAAAGAGAGAGAGAGAAAGTGGGGAGGGAGGAAGGGGGAGGGAGGGAAAAGAGAAGAGGGAGGGGGAAGGGAGAGAGGAAGAGAGTGAAGGAGAGGAGACGAGAGGAAATGAAGGAGAGGAAGAGACCGGGAGAAGGAAGACAGACACAAACTCTGGTTACTTGCGAAGTTACGTCCCTTTGATTCCTGGAGTAGACAGCTGCCTGTATGGTATGTCTCCAACAACTCTGAAAATGGGCTCTTGCATTTCCTCTTTCATCCTCACCTGTTCAAGAGTTTTTTTCTTTCTTTCTTTTTCTTTTTTAGAGACATGGCCTTGCTCTGTCGCCCAGGCTGGAGTGCAGTGGTGTA
The DNA here is from genome assembly GCF_000951045.1 of Mandrillus leucophaeus. Taxonomy (NCBI): domain Eukaryota; kingdom Metazoa; phylum Chordata; class Mammalia; order Primates; family Cercopithecidae; genus Mandrillus; species Mandrillus leucophaeus. Next base: position 1,540 of record NW_012100887.1, on the reverse strand, counting down.
ATTATGGCTCAAGCAATCCTCCTACCGCAGCCTTCCAAGTAGCTGGGACTACAGGCACACACCACCACACCTGGCTAATTTTCTTTACTGAAGAGACAAGGTCTCACTACGTTGTCCAGGCTGGTCTCCAACTCCAGGGCTCAAACAAGACTGCTGCCTTGGCTTCCCAAAGTGTTGGAATTACAGGTATGAGTCACTGTGCCTGGCCAACAATTTCCTTTTTTCTTTTTTTTTTGAGACAGAGTCTTGCTCTGTTGCCCAGCCTGGAGTGCAATGGCAAGATCTCAGCTCATTGCAACCTCTGCTGCTGGGTTCAAGCGATTCTCGTGCCTTGGCCTCCCAAGTAGCTGGGAGTACAGGCATGCACCACCATGCCCAGCTAATTTTTTTGTATTTTTAGTAGAGATGGGGTTTCACCATGTTGGCCAGGCTAGTCTTGAACTCCTGACCACAGGTGATCCATCCACCTCAGCCTCTCAAAGTGTTGGGATTACAGGCATGAGCCACCACGCCTGACCAGCAGATTCTTAAGTTTTGGAAGGAAGAAGAGAAGGGGCTCTAGGCACCCAAAGGCAGTAGGTAAAGGACAGCAAGTGGCTGGGTGCGGTGGTTCGTGTCTGTAATCCCAGCACTTTGGGAGGCCAAGGTTAGGCAGATCACTTGAGCTCAGGAGTTTGAGAGGCCAGCCTGGGCAACATGACGAAACTCCCCATCTCTACAATTTAATTAAAAAGAAATAAAAGGATAACAGGTAACCAAAAAAGAAAAAGGTGGCTACAAGATGGTATGCCTTCAATTGGCAGAGACTGTGTCTTATACTTTTGCATGTATGCTTAATACAACGTATCTAGGATAGCGCCACGCCTCATTAAACATTTGTTTGTTATTTTTTTGGAACAAAGTCTCGTTCTATCCCCCAGGCTAGAGTGCAATGGTGTGATCTCGTCTCACTGCAACCTCCACCTCCCAGGATCAAGTGATTCTCCTGCCTCAGCCTACTTGTGGGATTACAGGCGCTTGCTACCACGCCCGGCTAATTTCTGTTTTTGTTGTAGTTGTTGTTTTGAGCCGGAGTCTCACTCTGTCGCCTAGGCTGGAGTGCAGTGGCGCAATCTTGTCTCACTGCAACCTCCATCTCCTGGGTTCAAGCGATTCTCCTGCCTCAGCCTCCTGAGTAGCTGGGATTACAGACATGTGCCACCATGCCTAGCTAATTTTTGTATTTTTAGTAGAGACTGGATTTCACCTTGTTGGTCAGGCTGGTCTCGAACTCCTGACCTCGTAATCTGCCCGCCTCGGCCTCCCAAAGTGCTGGGATTACAGGCATGAGCCACCGTGCCAGGCCTTAAATATTTGTTGATTGGCTGGACAATAAAGAACTTGCTTTAGAAGGAGGAGAGGACAAAAAAAAAAAAAAGGAATGGATAGGGTATCTTTAGTTAAGTTTCAGCCACAGAACCTTTACTGGGACAACTCTTGATCACATGTCAAACTGCTTTCATTTGGGGCAAGAGGATAAGGGGAAGTTGCATGGTGGAAT
>NW_012100886.1:0-1373 GCF_000951045.1 Mandrillus leucophaeus | reverse complement strand
TGGCACGATCTCGGCTCACTGCAACCTCCACCTCCCGGGTTTAAGCAATTCTCCTACCTCAGCCTCCCGAGTAGCTGGGATTACAGGTGCCCGCCACTATGCTCAGCTAATTTTTGTGTTTTTGGTAGAGACGGGGTTTCGCCACGTTGGCCGGGCTGGTCTCCACCTCCTGACCTCAAGTGATCCACCAGCCTCAGCCTCCCAAAGTGCTGGGATTACAGAAGTGAACCACTGCGCCCAGCCCAGAACATTGTATCTTTGCCTTCAGCCAGAATTATGTCAGCTTGACATAATTTTTTTTTCTTTTGGGAGAAAGAGAGAGACATGGGGCCTCACTCTGTTAAACAGGTTGGATTGCAGTGGTGCAATCGTAGCTCACTGTAACGTCTGACTCCTAGGCGCAAGTGATTTTCCACCTCAGCCTCCTGAGTAGTTTAGCTGGGAATACAGGTGTGTGCCACCGTGCCTGGACAATTTTTTTTTTTTTTTTTTTTTAAGCCAGCTGTGTTGTCCAGGCTGGTCTTGAACTTCTGGCCTCATGTGATCCTCCCACTTCAGGCCCTCAAAGTGTTGAGATTACAGGTGTGAGCCACCATGCTCAGCCGTGACATGCTTATTTACAGTGATTGCTTGTGATGAAAAAACTCGATGATAGGGATCACTTGGATTAGGAAACAAAAAGTTGATGGAAGTGAGAAAGGCAGTGTTATGCTAAAGTGGCTGGTTAGATAAAACTTGTGCATTGGGAGAAACCATCAAAAGAAGTCCTTGGCTTCTTCAGTAAGTTAAATGTAGACTTAGCATATGACCTCCACAGTTCCACTTGTAGGTGTATACCCAAAAGAGTGGAATACAGGTTGCCAGGCACAGTGGCTCACGTCTGTAATCCCAGCACTTTGGGAGGCCGAGGCAGGTGGATCACGAGGTCAGGAGATTGAGACCATCCTGGCTAACATGATGAAACCCCGTCTGTACTAAAAATACAAAAAATTAGCCGGGCGTGGTGGTGGGCGCCTGTAGTCCCAACTACTCAGGAGGCTGAGGCAGGAGAATGGCCAGAACCAGGGAGGCGGAGCTTGCAGTGAGCCGAGATGGCGCCACGGCACTCCAGCCTGGGCGACAGAACAAGACTCTGTCTCAAAAAAAAAAAAAAAAAAAGAGTGGAATACAGGTGTTCAAACAAAACATGTTATGTGAATGTTCATAGCAGCACTATTGACAGTAGCCAAAAGGTGGAAACAACCCAAACATTCAGCTGATGAGCGAATAAATAAAATGTGGTCCCTCTGTACAATATAATATTTATTTGGCCATAAAAAGTAACAATGTACCAATACATGGTACAACATGGATAAACTGAAAACATGCTTGGC
>NW_012100885.1:0-1279 GCF_000951045.1 Mandrillus leucophaeus | reverse complement strand
TTAGGGGTAGCAAACCAAGATAAATGAGATAAATGCAGTTGTTATGTTTGAAACAAAGCTTCTGTATTTGGCTAATTTTTTAACCGAGTAATCTGTAATTGATGAATAACTTACGAGTGTAGTTGCACCAGAAAATCATAACAATTAGAGACGAGGTTTCACCGTGTTAGTCAAGATGGTCTTGATCTCCTGACCTCGTGATCCGCCCGCCTCAACCTCCCAAAGTTTATTACAGCTCTTTTACTCCAGCCGCCTGCAGCTTGGCGAGCAGGAGCATTACAGTACTTTTTTTTCCTCAATTCGGCAAGTTGCAGGTTCTTGTTCTGCAACCAAGAGGAGTAAGGTACACGTACACAGTAGAGTGAGTGAGACAGAGTAGAATTATACTGAGCAGCAGAAAGGTCTCAGCAGTGAGAGCGGTCCTGAAAGCAGGTTGCCGTCTGTGAGGCTTAGAATAAGGGAATACATGCAGATTGGTCCACGGGTGGGCTTGGAAAAGGCACCATTCGATTGGTTAAAAGGCATCATTCAAAAGGAACCAATTGTCAGAGAGAGGGTAGGATGGGAACGGAAGTTCTCACTCTAGTCCTGGATTCTATCCGGAACTGGCAGCTTGGTTTTCAGGCTTCAGACTCTCCTTGGCCTGAAGGTTGAGTTTCACCGGGACCCGTCCCTGTCTGCTAGGAATTCGTCTGTCTCCTGTCACTATAAAAATCTACCAGAAATAAGAACAAATATACTATAACATACACATAAAAATTATAATATGTAAATACTTAATATCTAACATAATATGTAAACTATGTATAAATATATAACCTTATCATAATAGTTAATAATTTTATTTTAGTTAAGAATAAAACGTTTGTAATCCTAGCACTTTGGAAGGCTGAGGTGGGAGGATCAGGAAGTCAGGAGATGGAGACCATCCTGGCTAACACGGTGAAACCCTATCTCTACTAAAAATACAAAAAACTAGCCGGGCGTGGCGGCAGCGCCTGCAGTCCCAGCTACTCCGGAGGCTGAGGCAGGAGAATGGCGTGAACCCGGGAGGCGGAGCTTGCAGTGAGCCCAGATCGCACCACTGCACGCCAGCCTGGGCAACAGAGCAAGACTCTGTCTCAAAAAAAAAAAATAATAATTAATTAATTAAATTAAATTAAATTAAAATATTTGTAAAATATATTTATAAAATACGAAAAGGCAGGTTTAAAAAAGAAAAGACTGGCCAGGTGCGGTAGCTCACGCCTGTAATTTCAGCACTTTGGGAAGCCATGGC
>NW_012100884.1:0-1557 GCF_000951045.1 Mandrillus leucophaeus | reverse complement strand
CCCCCACGCCCGGGTATTTTTGTTTTTTTGGTTTTTTTCTTTTTTTTTTTTTTTGAGACACAGTCTCGCTCTGCCGCCCAGGCTGGAGTGCAGTGGCGCCATCTCGGCTCACTGCAAGCTCCACCTCCCGGGTTCACGCCATTCTCCTGCCTCAGCCTCCTGAGTAGCTGGGACTACAGGCGCCACCACACCCGGCTAATTTTTTGTATTTCTTTTAGTAGAGATAGGGTTTCACCACGTTGGCCAGGATGGTCTGGATCTCCTGACCTCATGATCCGCCCATCTTGGCCTCCCAAAGTGCTGGGATTACAGGCGTGAGCCACTGCGCCCGGCCAGTTTCTGTATTTTTAGTAGAGACAGGGTTTCGCCATGTTGGTCAGGCTGGTCTTGAACTCCTGACCTCAGGTGATCCACCCACCTCGGCCTCCCAATGTGTTGGGATTACAGGCTTGAGTCACCGCACTTGACCGATTTTTTATCCAAAGTTAATGAGTCTATGTAACACATTTTCCTTGAAAATTATTTATTTTATCAAAGTTACAAATTTATCTACATAGAGTTGACCAAGCTAGTCTCATGGTTCTTTAAACTTTCTGTATATCTGCAGTTTCCTCATTAAATTTTTTTTATGTATATGTGTGCTTTATTAATATTCTTGATTAGTTAGCTACAATTTTGGAAAATTATTTTTTCTAAAAAACAGCTCTCAGATTGATTTCTACCACTTTATGTCTCCCAAATCATTTATTTCTGCTCTTAACCTTAAAATGATAACATCAACGTTATTTAAATTGTTAAAAGATCATGGAAAAAAGAGGCAGAACTTTCACATTCTTTTTATGAAGTCAGCATAACATTGATATAAAATCTAACAAAAATAAAACACCCCAACTGTGCAGAAAAATCTCACCCATCAATATCGATGCAAAAGTCCTAAGTCAAATGTTAGCAAATAGAATCTAGTATCAATTTTTTAAAATACACCATGTCTGCCAGGCACAGTGGCTTACGCCTGCGAGTTCAAGACCTGCCTGACCAAGGTGGTGAAACCCTGTCTCTACTGAAAACAACAACAACAACAACAACAACAAAAAATCAGCCAGGCATGGTGGCGGGTGCCTGGAATCCCAGCTACTCGGGAGGCTGAGGCAGAGAATTGCTTGAAACCGGGAGGCGGAGGTTGCAGTGAGCCAAGATCATGCCACTGTACTCCAGCCTGGGCGACAGAGCGAGACTCCGTCCCCCCTGCTCCCCGCAAAAAAACCACTATGTCTAAGTTTTCGTGTAAGTATTACAAAGATGGTACATTCATTGGATATGTATTAAAACATTTATTATTACTACATAAGAAAAAAATCACAGACATCTCTTTAAATGTAAGATTTTGATATAATATTCAACATCAATTTTTATAATTTTTTAATTAAAAAAGAAATGGATGGTTACTTCTTAGATGTGGTTTTATATTGCTGTGGTCTGAATGTCCTCCCAAAATTCACGTCGGAGCCTAATACCCAATATGACAGTATTAAGAGATGAGGTGTTTGGGCAGTGATG
>NW_012100883.1:0-1537 GCF_000951045.1 Mandrillus leucophaeus | reverse complement strand
GAGGCTGAGGCAGGAGAATAGCTTGAATCTGGGATGTGGAGGTTGCAGTGAGCTGAGATTGTACCACTGCACTCCAGCTTGGGTGACAGGGTGAGACTACATCTCAAAAATAAAAAATAAATAAATAAAAATAAAAAATAAAAAATTGAAGCAAAGACATATTAAACAAAAGCAAACAAAAGGGAAAAAAGCGAGTTAATTTCAATATCAGAGAAAGTATATTAAACTCTCCTTGGTTGGGCATGGTGGCTCACGCCTGTAATCCCATACTTTGGGAAGTTGAGGTACAAGGATCGCCTGAGGCCAGGAGTTTAAGACCAGCCTGGGCAACATAGTGAGACCCCATTTCCACAAAAATAAAAATAAAAAGAATTAGCTAAGCATGGCAGTGCACACCTGCAGTCCTAGCCACTCAGGAGAGTGAGGCAGGAGGATCACTTGTGTCCAGGAATTTGAGGCTGCAATGAGCTGTGATCGCACCGCTGCATTCCAGCCTGGGCAACAGAGTGAGACACTATCTCAAAAAAATTGTTTTTAATAAAAAATAAGTAAACTCTCCTACTATGTTTGTAAATTAATCCATTTCTCTTTACATTCTATATTTGGAATCTGTGTTATTAGAAACACCAAGTTTAGAATAATCTCCCTGGCATATTTTGTCGTTTTTTTTGTTTGTTTGTTTTTTGAGACGGAGTTTCTTTCTTGTTGTCCAGGCTGGAGTGCAATGGCAGGATCTTGGCTCACTGCAACCACGATCTTGGCTCACTGCAACCTCTGCCTCCCAGATTCAAGTGATTATTTTGCCTCAGCCTCCTGAGTAGCTGGGATTACAGGCGCACGCCACCACGCCCGGCTAATTTTGTATTTTTAGTAGAGATGGGGTTTCTCCATGTTGGTCAGCCTGGTCTCGAATTCCCGAGCTTAGCTGATCCGCCTGCCTCGGCCTCCCAATGTGCTGGAATTGCAGGCGTGAGCCACTGTGCCCGGCCAGCCGTTTTCTTTTGGTTTGTATTAGCCTGGCAAATGTTTCCATCTTTTTATTTTAATCTTTCTCAATCTTTTTGTTTTAGATGTATACCTTGCAAATAGTGTATAGATGGACTTTCAAATTTCAATCAGAGAATCATTGTCCTCTGACTGGCTAGTTTAGTCCACTTATCTGTATCACCGAATCATTTATTTTTACTACCCTGTATTGACTGGAAGGCCTTTATTTTGTTCCTTTTCTTTCTTTTCCTTTTCTTTCATTTCCTTCTTTTTTCCTGACTTCTACATTGATCACATTTTCTTTTCCTTTCTTTCTTAGTGCAGTGGCACGATCTTGGCTCACTGTACCCTCTGCCTCCCGGGTTCAAGCGATTCTTCTGCCTCAGCCTCCTGAGCAGCTGGAACAACCAACACACCTGGCTAATTGTTTTGAGATGGAGTCTCACTCTGTCGCCCAGGCTGGAGTGCAGTGGCACGATGCAAGCTCCGCCTCCTGGGTTCTCGCCATTCTCCTGCCTCAGCCTCCCGAGTAGCTGGGACTACAGGCGCC
>NW_012100882.1:0-1007 GCF_000951045.1 Mandrillus leucophaeus | reverse complement strand
CTTGCATATGTTTTGTCTAATACAAGGTATTAGACAAAATAGTTAACATTTGCATAGAATATCTTTTTCCATCTCTTTATTTTCAGTGTATGTGTCTTGATAAGTGAAGTGTGTTTCTTCTAGGCAGCAGATCATTGGGTCTTGCTTTGTGTGTGTGTGTGTGTGTGTGTGTGTGTGTGTTTTATCCATTTACCTAGTCTGTGTCTTTTGATTGGAGAGTTTAGTCCATTTATATTGATTGAGGAGTTACTCTTGCTTTTTTTTTTTTTTGAACACAGGGTCTTGCTCTGTCACCTAGGCAGCTAGGACTATAGGCATGTGCCACCGTGTCTGGCCAATTTTTGTATTTTGCGTAGAGACGGAGTTGCACCATGTTGCCCAGGCTGGTCTCAAATTCCTGGGCTCAAGTGATCTGCCTACCTCCGCCTCACTAAGTGCTATGAGCCAGCAGTGCCCAGCCTTTCCTGCCATTTTAAAATGTGTTCTGGTTGTTTTTTGCTTTTCTTTTTCTTTTTCTTTTGTTTCTTTCTTTTCTTTTTTCCTGCCTTCCTGCCTTCCTTCCATTCCATTCCATTCCTTTTTGTGAAAGTGATTTTTCTCTGGTGGTATGTTTTGATTTTTATTATTATCATCATTATTTTTCATGTATCTGTTGTATGTTTTTTCATTTGAGTTTACCATGAGGCTTGCAAATAGCTTATAACGCAATATTGTAAACTGAAGATAACACCAATTACATAAACAAACTAACACGCAAAGAGAAAACTAATAAAAACTTTACACTTCAACTGTATTCCCCTGGTTTTTAACTTTTTGTTGTTTCTGTTTATTTTACTACACTGTCTATGTCTTGTAGCTGTAGTTATTATTTTTTGTTGGTTCATGTTTTAGTTTATACACCACAATTACAGTGTCATAATATTCTATTTTTCTTGTATTTACTATTACCAGTGAGTTTTGTACCTTCACATGATTTGTTATTGCTCATTAAAGTTCTTATCTTTCAG
>NW_012100881.1:0-2110 GCF_000951045.1 Mandrillus leucophaeus | reverse complement strand
AATTTTATTTTTAAATTTTTTAAATTTTTATTTCTTGAGATGGAGTTTCACTCTTGTCGCCCAAACTGGAGTGCAATGGCATGATCTCGGCTCACTGCAACCCCTGCCTCCTGGGTTCAAGAGATTCTCCTGCCTCAGCCTTCCAAGTAGCTGGGATTACAGGCCAATGCCACCATGCCTGTGTAATTTTTGTATTTTTAGTAGAGACGGTGCTTCACCATGTTGGCCAGCCTAGTCTCGAACTCCTGTCCTCAGGTGATCCACCTGCCTTGGCCTCCCAAAGTGCTGAGATTACTTACAGGCATGAGCCATGGCGCCAGGCCGAAAGTATAATTTACAAAAAAATCACAACATATGAGGGAATATGACATCATAAGCAAAAGTAAACATACAGACAAACAAACAACAGCTGTGACAACCAAAGACTGCAGCTACTGTATAGTTAGACATAGAATATGTTTAACATATTTAAGTTAAAAAGGTGAATCAAGAATAAGAGGAACAATATATTATAACAATACTAGGTAGACAATAACAAATTAGAAACTCAATGAATATGTGAAATAGCAGACGGTTGAAGAGAGTGAAGCAGAGAAACAATGTATAGGAGAAAGAGTTGAAAATGCAGCATAGATAGATAAGAAGATGCAAAATATGAAGGAGAAGCTTGAAAGACATGGAAGATGAGCGAGTCTGTCTATAAATATGTAATTGAACTGGTAACAGATAATAAAGAGAATTAAAGAGAGGCAATATTCAAAGTGATGCTAGCTGAGAATTTTGTAGAACCTAAAAAAGATATAAATCTGCAGATTTATGAAGCCTGAAAACTCCTAAATAGGCTAACATAAGAGAAATCAACACCTGGATACACCAAGGTGAAAATACAGAACATCAATAACAGGTAATATTTTCAAAAGCAGAAATAGTGAAAAGACAGATCATTACAAAATAAAGACAGAGCGACAGTTGAGTTCTCAAAATAGCAACAACAGAAACCAGAAAAAATAAAAATAAGAGCTTCAAAAATCTTAGAGACAATAACTGTGACCCTAGAATTATATACCTAATAAAATTCTTTTTCAAAAATGAGGGCAAAATATTTTCAGAAAAATTAAAAAATGAGAGTTTTCTCTCAACCTATACGAAAAGAACATTTAAAGGGGTTAGAGAAAAGGGAAAATGACCCCCCAAAATGTCAGAAATGCAAAATAGACCAATGAATAAAGAATATGGTAAACATGTGCAAATCTAAACTATCATTGACTACAAGATTATAATAATTCCTAATTTATAAAACTAAACAAAGATACTAATAATTCATAATTTGTAAGACTACACAGAGATAGGCCAAAACCAAAATATTGGACAATTATAGATACATAAATTGAGAAGAGGGTGATCAGAATTAATGTATTGTAGGGCTTTGTATGTACAAAGGAATTCTGATTAACTTTAGACTTTTAAGTTAAATGTGCATGCTAAAATCTTAAGGAAATCACTAAAAGAATAGCAAGAGAAGACATAATTTTCAAACAAGTTGGAGGTAAAAAGTAAAATGCAAAAGCAATTAATCAAATAATCACACATAATCAAACCAAAAGAATACAATAAAAAGGGGAATAAAAGAAGTGATAAAAAGGAGAACAAAAAGAAATTTAAAAAATAAGATGGTAGAAATACATCAAACTATTTTATAATTAGAATAAATTTAAAGTATATGAAGCAATGAGAACTCTTACATAAGACTAGTAGGAATGACAATTGAGAAAACTACTTTAGAAAACAATTAAGTAATCCAAGAATTATTTTTTCAGCATATACTATGAGCCAAACATTTTTGTAGGAGCTGAAAACACAGAGCAAAAATTTTAACAACACCTCACATAAACTGAAAATAAACTCGGGTTACCCTCTTTGGGTCCCCTCCCTTTGTATGGGAGCTCTGTTTTCACTCTATTAAATCTTACAACTGCACTCCTTTGGTCCATGTTTGTTACGGCTCAAGCTGAGCTTTTGCTCGCCATCCACCACTGCTGCTTGCTGCCATTGCAGACACACCACTGACTTCCATCCCTCCCGATCTGGCAGGGTGTCCGCTGTGCTCCTG
>NW_012100880.1:0-1155 GCF_000951045.1 Mandrillus leucophaeus | reverse complement strand
CAGCCTGGGCGACAGTGAGACTCCATCTCAAAAAAAACAAGAACAACAACAAAAAAATCTGGTATTTGGTAAGGGTTCATTATGCTGTGCTGCTTCCTAGTGCAGAAGAGAAGCAGCAGTTACTCTTCCCTCCCTTTCACAGGTGAAAAAGAACAGAGGCACATGAATTATGTAAGAGGAAGTTGCTCTTCCCTCCCTCCATTGAGGGGTGTGTATTGAACAAATCTTCCACGAAATTTGTGGCTGACCCATCCTCTGGGCTTCAAGCCCTCCTGGAGGTGGCTTCTTTCCTCTCCTCTTTACGTCTGCCCCTCAAATTGGCAGAAGAGGAGGTAATGAACAGGCTTGGGTTCAAATCATGACTTTTCTATTTCCCAGATGTGTGACCTTGGATGAGTCTTACTTAACCCATTTGAAATCTTAGTTTCTTCATCTGCAAAAGGATGAATACAGTGGAACACACTGCAGCTATAAAAGAATGGGAAAACCATTTTTATATTGATATAAAATGATCTCCAGGATATATTAAATGGGGAAAAAATAAACATGCAGAGAACAGTCTACATAGTATGCTGCCATACTTCAAAAAAGGGAAAAATAGCTTTTTGCTCATATATGCACTTTTTATAAAATCACTCAATGTACTATCACACTGGCTCTTCTTCCTCTTTCTTCCTCCTTCTTTCTTTCTTTCTTCTTCTTCCTTCTTCTTCTTTCTCCAAGAAAAGCATACTGGTCTTTAAGAAAAAATAAATAAAAGAAAAAATCTGCTGGACATGGTGGCTCACACCTGTAATCTCAGCACTTTGGGAGGCCAAGGCAGGAGAATTGCTTGAAGCCAGGAGTTTGAGACCCTCATCTCTACAAAAATAATTTTAAAAATCAGCTGGGCATGGCGGCACACACCTGTAGTCCCTGCTACTTGGGAGGCTGTGGTGGAAGGACTGCTTGAGCCCAGGAGTTGGGGGCTGCCACTGCACTCCAGCCTGGCTGACAGAGTAAGACCCCATCTCTAAAAAAAAAAAAAAAGGCTAGGCGTGGTGGCTCACTCCTGTGATCCCAGCACTTTGGGAGGCCAAGGAGGGCAGATGATCAGGTCAGGAGATTGAGACCATCTTGGGTGAAACCCCGTCTCTACTAAAAATACAAAAATTA
>NW_012100879.1:0-1185 GCF_000951045.1 Mandrillus leucophaeus | reverse complement strand
GGCCTCTACTGCTGGACACTGCTGCACACCAGCTTCTTTCCTGGCACTAATTCTTTCTTAACAATCTTTAAGAGAGCTCCATGCCTAACACTGAATCTTAAAATGTGACATTGTTCCTATAAAATCAGTATTTAAACCACATTTTGTAAATTCATACCAAAAAAGAAACCCAGGAAAAATAAGCACCCCTTTGCCCTATTTTAATAAGAGGGAAAGGGGCTGGGCTAAAGGGCACAGCTGCCCTGTGTGTGGAAAGCTGTAATTTAAATATGCACACAAGCTTTTCACGCAGAGCACTCTAAACCATCGGCCCTGTTATTCGATGATGGAATTTGCAGACTTTGTTTGCCCTCCTCTTGCTTTTCCCACCTTTGGGGCTTTTCACTGTCCCCAGAAATCCAAGCTTAGAATCATGAAAGGCAGCAAAGACCGTATCTAATAGATTCATAAGCTCCTTGCTATTAGTAGTGCAGTAAAGTGTCAATGGGGTAGATGCCTCTTTTTGCAAAACAGTTTCCAGGTTCCCTGTGTTCCATTCAGCCAGGCCCTCATTTCTCACCACAGGGCAGATAATCAAGTTGACAAAGACTGTGTTTTGTCCTTCTATGTCCATATTGACGTCATGTTCCACACCTGCACTCATGTCTGCTCGGTTCCACAAAGGGAGAATACCCACTGAGTGAATTTTAAATGTTCTTGCACTGCTTGTGTTTTCCAAAGCACAGCATACGAGCGTCTTGGTCAGGATGAGCTGGTAGGACCTCTCCTGACACCCTATTCCCTCACAGTGGACTTCCCACTGGAAACCTCCACTCTTGCTGCTTAGCTCAGTGTGTCTCTGCAAATAGGCATGTTTAAGGAAATCATAAATGTGTAAGGCGATGCAGGTGGGGAGCAGGGGAGAGTCAAAGAGACAAAAAGAACAGTAGCACCACATGCAGCTCTGCCAGCTTTTGGGCTAACAGGGTCATGAACAGATCAGGAACCTGGAGACAATCAAAGGACTTCACCCCATAAAGCCAGGGTACTCTCGGGAGCTGGAAAACCCAGGAGAATTTCCACATACTCCTCAGAGTTCCTCGTGCATTGCCTTTAGTGCCCCATTAGCAGGAATGAGTCCTTCTGTAGTTTCACCAGACTGTTGAGCAGTAGAAAGAGGACAGACCAAGGAGTCCCAGTCCCACC
>NW_012100878.1:0-971 GCF_000951045.1 Mandrillus leucophaeus | reverse complement strand
TGCACCCTCTGCCTCCTGGGTTCAAGCGATTCTCCTGCCTCAGCCTCCCAAGTAGCTGAGATTACAGGTGCCTGCCAGCATGCCTGGCTAATTTTTGTATTTTAGTAGAGACGGGGTTTCACTGTGTTGGTCAGGCTGGTCTCGAACTCCTGACCTCAGGTGATCCACCCACCTCGGCCTCCCAAAGTTCTCGGATTACAGGCTTGAGCCACCGCGCCCAGCCTATTTATTTATTTTTGAGATAGGGTCTTGCTCTGTCACCCAGGCTGGAGTGCAGTGGTGTAATCTTGGCTCACTGCAGCCTCCACCTTCCGGGCTCAAGTGATCCTCCCACCTCAGCCTCCCAAGTACCTGGGACCACAGGCTTGTGTCACCATGCCTGGCTAATTTTTTGTATTTTTAGTAGAGACAGGGTCTCACTATGTTGCCCAGGCTGGTCTCGAACTCCTGAGCTCAAGCCATCCACCCACCTTGGCCTCCTAAAGTGCTGGGATTACAGACATAGCCACCATGCCGGGTCTCATAACTCGCTTTAGAGCATGCCAAGTGGCTGTAGTTTTGCTTTTTTCCAACTTATCAATAGGATGGAAGCATGTATACAAATGGTACTAATTTATCAGAACTTTTTATTGATTTGGACACAGCTAGAGATTGGGACCTTATATGTGGCAGACTGGAAGTGGGTTCAAGAGATTAAAACTCATGAAGAGGTGGGATTTGGATATATTTTATTTTATTTTTATTTATTTACTTATTTATTTATTTTGAGATGGAATCTCACTCTGTTGCCCAGGCTGGAGTGCAGTGGCGTGATCTCGGCTGAATGTAACCTCCACCTCCTGTTTCAGCCTCCCAAGTAGCTGGGACTACAGGTGCAGGCCACCATGCCTGGCTAATTTTTGTTGTTGTTGTTGTTTTGAGACAGAGTTTCGCTCTTTTTGCCCAGGCTGGAGTGCAATGGCGTGATCTCG
>NW_012100877.1:207833-208576 GCF_000951045.1 Mandrillus leucophaeus | reverse complement strand
CTTGGGAGGGGGGCTGGGGGAGGCTCCCTTAGGAAGAGACATTGGCAGGTGAGGGTCGATGTGGGCAGGGAAGACCCAGGCCGGGTGCTTGATGTGAGCCCAGCAAGTTTGAGGGCCTTGGGGGAAGGTGCTTGTGGCTTCTGGAGACTCGGGTCAGGGGAGAGGAATCCAGGGTCATAGGGAGTCATGTCTGGGGCAGCCAGCTTGATATATCCAGCCTCGTGTCCCCTGGCCACTTCCCTGCCACCGTCCCTCAGCAGGAAGAGCTCTTTCTTTCTTTCTTTTTTTTTTTTTTTTGAGGCGGAGTCTTCACTCTGTCGCCCAGGCTGGAGTGCAGTGGCACGATCTCGGCTCACTGCAAGCTCCGCCTCCCGGGTTCGCACCATTCTCCTGCCTCAGCCTCCCGAGTAGCTGGGACTACAGGCACCCGCCACCGCGCCTGGCTTTCATTACTTTCCATTTTCATTTTTTTCCCTTCCGTTTACATTATTTGGGTTTGTTTCATTGTGGGGTTTTTCCCCCTATCTTTTTTTTCTTTTCTGCATCTTGACTTACTTAAGGTTCTTGTTGTAGATTTTGGCTGTTAGCAGTCGTTCAGATGCATAGCGTGGGAGCACTTTCTCCCGTCATGTGGCTGTGTGTTTATTCTGCTGGCAGTTTCTTTTCTGTGCCCCAGCTCTGTGGATCTTCTGACCCAACTTGTGCATTTCGCTGCTTCTTGAATTGCTTTTGGAGGCTGAGCC
>NW_012100877.1:204880-207783 GCF_000951045.1 Mandrillus leucophaeus | reverse complement strand
TCTCCTGACCTCGTGATCCGCCCGCCTCGGCCTCCCAAAGCGCAGGGATTACAGGCGTGAGCCACTGCGCCCGGCTGAGCTCTTTCATTACTTTCCATTTTCATTTTTTTCCCTTCCGTTTACATTATTTGGGTTTGTTTCATTGTGGGGTTTTTCCCCCTATCTTTTTTTCTTCTTTTTCTTTTCTGCATCTTCACTTACTTAAGGTTCTTGTTGTAGATTTTGGCTGTTAGCGGCTGTTCAGATGCATAGCGTGGGAACACTTTCTCCCGTCATGTGGCTGTGTGTTTATTCTGCTGGCAGTTTCTTTTCTGTGCCCCAGTTCTGTGGATCTTTAGACCCAACGTGCGCATTTCGCTGCTTCTTGAATTGCTTTTGGAGGCTGAGCCGTGTAAATGCTTTGGGAAAGCCCATGTGGAGAAGATTATTTTCCAGGTTTTCTTGTAGGATTTTTGTAGTTTGAGATCTTCCATTGAACTCTTTCGTTCATCTTGAGTTAATTTTTGTGTGGTGACAGGTAGGGCTCCAGTGTTATTTGAGGTATTTTAGGGGACAGTGATGTGGAGAACCCACTCTTTTACCTGTTAGTTTCATGTGTCCTTACCCAAAGTGACCTTTAAGGTTATTTGCCCAATTTTGGTTGGTGGGAGAAAGAGAGAGAGAGAGAGAGAGAGAGAGAGAGAGAGTTTTTTCTTCCTTAGTAAACTTTGTTTCTGGTGAATATTCAGTATGAACCTTCCTCAGATATGTGATTACTTATCATTTTCTCCCAGTTTGTAGGAGGCCTGCTGTTTTGCTTCATTTAAAAAAATTCCCGTGAAGAAGCTCTTTAGTTTTTTTGTGTTCTGACGTGTTTACTTTTCCTTCTGTTGGAAGTGATTTTTTGTCCAATCAAGAGAAAAATTAATTTGGGATTCATTCCCGTGGCAGTGAGTGTTTTCCTTCTGTGTTTCTTTCATCTTCTTTTCTATTTGCATCTTTTCTGTTTGCACATGCACGTAGGTTCAGGTTTCCAAAAAGTAATGCTCACCCTAAGTTTTCTCATGGAAGTTTTATACTTGCAAATGTCCTGTTTGGATTTTGAAAAAATTTTGAATGGGATTTTTGTGTGGCGTGGAACACAAAGAATTTATTTCATTCTTTTGTATGTGGATTTCCAGTTTTCTCGAAATCATTTACTGAATTGACTAGCCATTTTCCATTTTGTGTTTTAGGGGTTCTTTTGAGAAATGTGTTGACTTATACATTCAGGTTCATTTCTTGGCTGCCAAATTGTGTCCATCAGCAAATGGTTCTATTTTTATGACACTCCCGTATTGTTTAGATAAGTATAGCTTTTCAATGTAATTTGACATTGGGAAGAGTTAGGCCTCCAGCCACATTCGTATTTCTGAGAACTGCTTTGGATCTTTAGGGACTTTGATGGTTCTGTGTGTATGTTAGTATTGCTTATTTCTAATTTTAAAATTTGTTTTGTAATACATGTCCAAAATTAGGGGGCATGGTGGGATCTTTTCCTACTTGTATACATTGAGGAATGATGGAATCAGGGTGTTTGTCGTGTCTGTTCCCATGTGTACTTTTTATTTCTATGTGTTGTGAACCTTCAGTGTCCTTTTTTCCTTTCTGGCTATACTGAAACAGAGGCTGCCATATTGGTACCACCAGTCACCCTGCTGTGGAGCGCATCAGCAGAATTCACTCCTGCCCTGAACCGCAGCTCTGCACCTGTTACCAGTGACTGCCCATTCCCTCTCCTCCCCACTGCCTCCGATAACCACTATTGTACCTGCACCTTCGATTAGATTCTTTCTTTTAGCTTCCACATGGTTGAAATGAGATAACAGTGTTTGTCTTTCTCTGCCTAGCTGATTTCATTTAACTTAATGTCTTCCAGGATCTTCTGGGTTGCTGCAAATGACCTCAGGCCATGAATTTTTAGGGATGAGGCATATTTCATTGTGTCTGTGTGCTGAAGTTCCTTCATTGCTCTATCAGTTGATGGACAGGTTAGGTTGATTTGGTTGATTTTCATACCTTGGCTACTGTGAGTAGTGCTTCCCTAAACCTATTGCTTCAATATACTGATTTCATTTTCACTAAGCATATACTCACTATTGGAATTTGTAGATGAAATGGTGGTCTCTTATTTGGTTATATTTATTCTAATTAGAGTAAGTTGGTATCTGAGTGTGATTTTTATTTACAGTTTTGAGATGACTAGTGATATTGAGAACCAAATTTTTTACGTGCTAGTGGATTTCCTATCTTTTCAGAAATGTCTCTTCAGGGTCTAAGTCCAGTTTTGACTGGGATACTTGAGTTTTTGTGTTTAGCTCCTTAGTAGTGTTGGTTTCCGCTGCATGTCAGTTAACAACCCCTTTCAGACACAGGATTTCTCATCATGTCCTTTCTGTCAGAAGAATGTCTTCTCATTGTTGGTTGGTGCATTGTTTTCGTTACTGTGCAGTATTTCTTCAGGGGTGTGTGTGTGTGTGTTTACGTCTTTTTTTTTTTTTTAAGTTTGCAGTGATTATTTTTGTTAGCTAAGGTCCAGGAAAAAAAAAAGAAGAACTTTCAACTCATGTTATTGAAAGTGAGCGCTGTCCTTCTATTTTTTTTCCTAATTCTTGTTTGCTTTTACATCCTGTGAACATAGATTCATTTGGGTTTGCCTAAACTTAAGCGCAGACTGTGTCATCCTTTGGGAGTTTCATGCTTTCAGGACTTTTGTTTAGGTCTTTTATTTCTTTCAAGGTAATGTTTGTGTGTTTTGCAACAGTAATGTCCTACTTCATTCATTTTTATGTGGATTGCTAGTGTATTCAGAATTACTAATTGAATAGACTGGCTGTTTCCAAATGTTTTGTCTTTTAGGTGTTCTTTTGAAAAATGTGTTGACT
>NW_012100877.1:197429-199685 GCF_000951045.1 Mandrillus leucophaeus | reverse complement strand
GAGCCCAGTTTTGACTGGGATACTTGAGTTTTTGTGTTTAGCTCCTTAGTAGTGTTGGTTTCTGCTGCATGTCAGTTAACAACCCCTTTCAGATACAGGATTTCTCATCATGTCCTTTCTGTCAGAAGAATGTCTTCTCATTGTTGGTTGGTGCATTGTTTTCGTTACTGTGCGGTATTTCTTCGGGGGGGGGGGGTTGTGTGTGTGTGTTTATGTCTTTTTTTTTTTTTTAAGTTTGCAGTGATTATTTTTGTTAGCTAAGGTCCAGGAAAAAAAAATAAGAACTTTCAACTCATGTTATTGAAAGTGAGTGCTGTCCTTCTATTTTTTTTTCCTAATTCTTGTTTGCTTTTACATCCTGTGAACATAGATTCATTTGGGTTTGCCTAGACTTAAGCTCAGGCTATGTCTTCCTTTGGGAGTTTCATGCTTTCAGGACTTTTGTTTAGGTATTTTATTTCTTTCAAGGTAATGTTTGTGTGTTTTGCAACAGTAATGTCCTACTTCATTCATTTTTAAGTGGATTGCTAGTGTATTCAGAATTACTAATTGAATAGACTGGCTGTTTCCAAATGTTTTGTCTTTTAGGTGTTCTTTTGAAAAATGTGTTGACTGCATACTCATTTATGTTTAGTTTTTGGCTGCCTAATTATGTCCATAGGTGGGTGCATGTCCATTTTTATGCCACTACCTCATTTTTTAAATAAGGATAGCTCTTAAAAGTGATTTGATATCTGGGAATGTGAGGCCTGCAAGGGAGTTTGTATTTTCTAGGATTGCTTTGCATATTCAGGGTCTTTGGTGGTTTCTGATGTATTTTAGCATGAGAGTGGTTAGCCTGAAAGTGATAGATAAAATGATGGTTGTGTTTTTAATTTTTCGGGGAATATCCAACTGGTTTTAGTGACATGTATAGTAACTTACATTCCTATCAACTGTGGATGAAACTTCCCCACTCTGGAAATCCTCACCAGTGTTTGTCTTTCAGGTATTACATTTTTGGTAATATTCATTCTAGTTAGAGTGGCATGGTATTTGAGTTGTTCCGGTTTACATCATTTTGTGATTAGTTATTTTAACCAAGTGTTTGTAAACTTGTTATTATTTTATGTGTTATTTGCTGAAAAGTTTATTTAGGTTCCTCTCCTAATGTTGGTTAGGTCAGTAGTTTCTCTTTCATTTTGTTTTGTTTCATTTTTTTGCCTGTTGGTAGTGTTTGTTGCTTATGCTTTTTGGTTTTTTTGTCTGTTTCTTTGTTTTTGAGATGGAGTTTTGCTCTGTTGCCCAGGCTGGAGTGCAGTAGTGTATGTAGTCTCAGCTCACTGCAACCTCTGCCTCCTAGGTTCAGGTGATTATCCTGCCTCAGCCTCCCATGTACCTGGGATTACAGGCGTGCACCACCACACCCAGCTAAGTTTTGTATTTTTAGTAGAGACAGGGTTTCAGCATATTGGCCAGGCTGGTTTTGAACTCCTGATCTCAGGTTGATCTGCCCACCTCGGCCTCCCAAAGTGCTGGGATTATAGGCATGAGCCACAATACGCGGCCAGTTGCTTACACTTTTTTGAAAAGAACTGCTCATCAGCTGCATGTTTTCCCATACTTTATCATTTTTTTTTGGATTTTTAAAATTTTATTTATTGTTTTCTTCCTTGCCCACAAGACATGGAATTTGGTGTAGTCCCACATGTGTATAATTTTTTTTTGCCTGTGATGTTGGTAACTGATCAAGAACAAGAAAATCATGAGCATGCCACTCTGTGTTAATAACGGTTTTTTTCCCCTCGTTTTTATCTTTGTTGTTTTGTAAACTGTGAGTGTAGATCCAGGTTGACGTACATATACCCACACCCTGTGTCTTATAGAAGAGGGTTTCAAGTTTTGTATTATATGTCTTTAATTACTACTGAGTGCATTATTATATATTTTGCACAATAAGATTTCTGTTTCATTATTTTGCATAGGAATATTCAGTTTTCAGAATGATTTATTAAACAGACTCTCTCTTCCCCATTGTGTTCTTTTAACAAATGTGCTCAGTAAGGCCAGGCACAGTGGCTCACGCCTGTAATCCCAGCACGTTGGGGGGCCGAGGCAGGCGGATCACCACGTCAGGAGATGGAGACCATCCTGACTAACACAGTGAAACCCTGTCTGTAGTAAAAATACAAAAAATTAGCCGGGCAGGGTGGCGGGCGCCTGTAGTCCCAGCTACTCGGGAGACTGAGGCAGGAGACTGGAATGAACCCGGGAGGC
>NW_012100877.1:194502-196534 GCF_000951045.1 Mandrillus leucophaeus | reverse complement strand
TCTCGAACTCCTGACCTTGTGATCTGCCCGCCTTGGCCTTCCAAAGTTCTGGGATTACAGGCATGAGCCACAGTGCCCAGCATTACCTTGGATTTTTCTTTTCATGCTTTCTACTCTCATTATTATATTTTAAAATGTACATAGTCAAGTTAGTTCCATCTGTTGATTGTATGACGCTAAGTCTTGGGGTCCCAACAACCCCGTAACCCAGGCAGCAAGCAGAGGGCCAACAGGGTGGGCCCTCAGCACACACTCCCTCTCCTTTTTTTGGGGGGGGTCTGGTGGTCATTCCAGGTGTCTGTTGTTCTCTTTTTTATGTTTCAGTGCATTCAAAATTTAGCTTCTGCTTATAAATGAGAACCCGTGACATTTGGTTTTCTATTTGGGCCTCAGTTCACTTATGACAGTCACCTGCAGTTTCCATCTTCTGTTCTCAGGTGATCCTCCCACCTCAGCCTCTGGATTAGATAAGACCACAGGTGCCCCCCCCCACATCCAGCTAATTTTTGTACAGTTGTAGAAATGGGATTTCACCATTTTGTCCAGGCTGGTCTTGAATTCTGAACTGAAGCGATCCACCTGCCTCGGCTTCCCAAAGTTCTAGAATAACGTGTGTGAGCCACTGTGCTGGCCTCTCATCCACTGTTGATGGCTAGGTTGATTCCGTGTCTTTGACATTGTGAATAACACTGCCATGAACATACGAGTGCCTGTGTCTTTCGGATAGAAGGATTGATTTTCCTTTGGGTAGATGCGCAGGAGTGGGCTTACTGGGTGAGATGGTAGTTCTGTTTTCAGCTCTTTGAGAAATCCCCAATCTGCTTTCGACAGTGTCTGTACTAGTTTTCATCCCCCTGAAAGCGTACCAGTGTTTCTTTTCCTCAGCTGCCTCTCCAGCGTGTGTTCTTTGCCTGTGTGGTCCTCACCCTTGTGACCTGCATGGGATGGCATCTCATCATGCTTTTGATTGGCAGCTCTCTGACAATGAACGAGTTTGAGCATGTTTTCCTATTTGTTGGTTGCTTGCACATCGACTTTTGAGAAGTGTGTGTTCACATCCCTTGCCCATTTATTAATGGGATATTCTTTTTCTGTTTATTCCCGTGGTTGACTTGTTAAAGGGCCTTGTAGATTCTGCATGTTGAACATTGGTCAGATGCACAGTTTGGGAACGTGTTCTCCCATTCTGTACGCTGTCTGTTAACTCTGTGCGTAGTCTCTCTTGCCGTGCAGCACCTCTTTGAGATATTAGGTGTGCCTTGTCAATTTTTGTTTTTGTTGCCATTGTTCTTCAGGATTTAGCCATCTAAATGCTTTGCCAAAGCCAATGTGAAGAAAGATATTTCACAAATATTCTAGTAAGATTTTAACAGCTTGAGCTTTTATGTTGAAATCTTTCATTCATCTTGAGTTCCTCTTTGTGTCTGGTGAAAGGTAAGAGCCCGGTGTTATTCTTCTGCACATGGCTAGCAGCTTATTTCAGCACCATTGGTTGAATATGGCGTCCTTTTCCCTTTGCTTACTTTTGTGGATTCTGTGTTAGATCAGAGAGTTTTCAGTGTGTGGGTTTACTTCTTGGTCCTCTTTTGCATTCCACTGCTCTATGTGGAAGTTGGTCCCTAGCATTTCCATGAAATTTGAAATTGGGGAGTGTGATATATCCGACGTAGTCTGGATGTTTCAGGATTGCTGAGGATGAAACTCAGGGCCCTTTATGGTCCCACGTGAATATAGCATCATGTATTTATAGTTCTTTCAACAAATGTGTTAGGAACAATACAATGAGAGGGTAGAGTGTAAAGAAACAATACAATGAGAGGGTAAAGGAACAATACAATGAGAGGGTAGAGTGGGGCGTTATGGTCCATGCATACACTGTGGAATGATGAAATCAGGGTATTTAGTGTTTCTGTTGCCTTTTCCCATTGTTTGTTCTCTTGTGGTGAGAACCTTCAGTATCCTCCTTTCATTCTGCTTTGAATGTGGTATGGATTTTGAATGGGGCATGGATGGACTCAACTTGATAATTCCT
>NW_012100877.1:191956-194452 GCF_000951045.1 Mandrillus leucophaeus | reverse complement strand
CAGGAGTGGGCTTACTGGGTGAGATGGTAGTTCTGTTTTCAGCTCTTTGAGAAATCCCCAATCTGCTTTCGACAGTGTCTGTACTAGTTTTCATCCCCCTGAAAGCGTACCAGTGTTTCTTTTCCTCAGCTGCCTCTCCAGCGTGTGTTCTTTGCCTGTGTGGTCCTCACCCTTGTGACCTGCATGGGATGGCATCTCATCATGCTTTTGATTGGCAGCTCTCTGACAATGAACGAGTTTGAGCATGTTTTCCTATTTGTTGGTTGCTTGCACATCGACTTTTGAGAAGTGTGTGTTCACATCCCTTGCCCATTTATTAATGGGATATTCTTTTTCTGTTTATTCCCGTGGTTGACTTGTTAAAGGGCCTTGTAGATTCTGCATGTTGAACATTGGTCAGATGCACAGTTTGGGAACGTGTTCTCCCATTCTGTACGCTGTCTGTTAACTCTGTGCGTAGTCTCTCTTGCCGTGCAGCACCTCTTTGAGATATTAGGTGTGCCTTGTCAATTTTTGTTTTTGTTGCCATTGTTCTTCAGGATTTAGCCATCTAAATGCTTTGCCAAAGCCAATGTGAAGAAAGATATTTCACAAATATTCTAGTAAGATTTTAACAGCTTGAGCTTTTATGTTGAAATCTTTCATTCATCTTGAGTTCCTCTTTGTGTCTGGTGAAAGGTAAGAGCCCGGTGTTATTCTTCTGCACATGGCTAGCAGCTTATTTCAGCACCATTGGTTGAATATGGCGTCCTTTTCCCTTTGCTTACTTTTGTGGATTCTGTGTTAGATCAGAGAGTTTTCAGTGTGTGGGTTTACTTCTTGGTCCTCTTTTGCATTCCACTGCTCTATGTGGAAGTTGGTCCCTAGCATTTCCATGAAATTTGAAATTGGGGAGTGTGATATATCCGACGTAGTCTGGATGTTTCAGGATTGCTGAGGATGAAACTCAGGGCCCTTTATGGTCCCACGTGAATATAGCATCATGTATTTATAGTTCTTTCAACAAATGTGTTAGGAACAATACAATGAGAGGGTAGAGTGTAAAGAAACAATACAATGAGAGGGTAAAGGAACAATACAATGAGAGGGTAGAGTGGGGCGTTATGGTCCATGCATACACTGTGGAATGATGAAATCAGGGTATTTAGTGTTTCTGTTGCCTTTTCCCATTGTTTGTTCTCTTGTGGTGAGAACCTTCAGTATCCTTCTTTCATTCTACTTTGAATGTGGTATGGATTTTGAATGGGGCATGGATGGACTCAACTTGATAATTCCTCCAATGAATCCCATGAGATTTTCAAAAACTTTCACTTTAGATTCATGGGGTACATGTGCAGGTTTGTTACGTGGGGATATTGTACGACGCTAAGGTCTGGGGTATGAATGATTCCGCAGGACCCAGGTACAACGCAATAGGTGGATTTTCAGTACTTGTCCCTTCACGTGATGAACATACAGGTGCAAGTGTCTTTTTTTTTTTTTTGGAATGATGTATCTTCCTTTGCAGATATACCCAGTCATGGGATTGCTGGGTTGAATGGTAGTTCTTTTCTAAGTTCTATGAAAAATCTTCAAACTGCTTTCCATCATGGCTGAACAAATTTACAATCACACCAACAGGGTATAAGTGTTCCCCTGTCTCTATAGCCTTGCCAGCATCTGTTATTTTTTTCCTTTGATGATAGCCATTCTGACTGGTGTGAGATGGTATCTCATGGTGGTTTCAATGTTCATTACTCTGATGATTAGTGATGTGAAGCATTTTTTCCTATGTTTTCTGGGTGACTGTATGTGTTCTTTTGAGAAATGCCTGTTCACATCTTTTGCCCACTTTTTCACAGGGTTGTTTGCTTTTTGCTTCCAGATTTGTTTAAAGTATCTTATAGATTCTGGATATTAGACCTTTGTCAGATGCAGTTTGTGAATATTTTTTCCCATTCTGTAGGCTGGCTGTTGACTCTGTTGAGTTTCTTTTCCTGTGTGGAAGCTCTTTAGTTTAATTAGGTCACAGTTGTCAATTTTTGGTTTGGTTGCAATTGCTTTTGAGGACGTAGTTGTAAATTCTTCCTCTGGGCTGATGTCCTGAACAGTATTTCCTAGGTTTTCTTCTTCATAGAGCTCTTGTGGTTTGAGGTCTTGCATTTAAATCTTTGATCTGAGATATGCTGGATATAAAGACAGGACTCAACCATATTCAAGAGTTGTCTCACACGTGACAACATCTACAGGCTCCAAGTAAAGGGATGGAGAAATACCTGCCATGCAATCCAAAAAACAAAAAAACAAAAAAAAAAACAGTAGGACTCACTATTTTTTTTCTTCTTTTTTTTTTTTCTTTTTTTGAGACAGTGTCTCACTCTGTTGCCCAGGTTGGAGTACAGTGTTGTAATTATGGCTCACTGCAGCCTCAACCTTCTAGGTTCAAGTGATCCTCCCACCTCAGCCTCTCCAGTAGTTGGGACTACAGGTGCACACCTCCACACCTGGCTAAGTTTC
>NW_012100877.1:189631-191152 GCF_000951045.1 Mandrillus leucophaeus | reverse complement strand
TAAAACAATCAAAATTAAGTAGGATGATGAAGGCCATTACATAATTATAAAGGGTACAATCCAACAAGAAGACTTACTTATTCCGAATACATATGCACCCAACAATGGAGCAACCAGATTCGGAGGTACTTGTAAAGCTGAGATGGAAGGATCACTTGGGTTCGAGAGGTTGAGGCTGCAGTCAACGGTGATTGCACCACTGTACTTCATCCTGCGTGACAGAGTGAGACCCTGTCCAAAAAAAAAAAAGGAGCTTCACAGGGGGAGGTCCACATGCATAGGTTGGGGAATTCCTGCTCCCGGGTGTCCCACAACCCACACTTCTACCTTACCTAGACTGGCCTGGGGTGATGCAGACCATGAGGCTGATCATCCTGCACTGTGCACTGTGACTGGCAGGGGGCGCTGAAGCAGCTTTTTCTGCCCCCACGTGGTGCGCATGCGTGTTCTCACCACAGCCGCTGCGTGTTGTGCGTGGCGTGGCGTCCATATTGAGTAGAAGGAGAGCGTCTCTGGCTCTTTCAGGATCCGCTTGAGAAGGCACCGCTGCGGTTTGGGAACGATTTGGAGACTTGTCCTGGGGAGGAAACAGCTCCTGTCTGTGGCCCTGACTGCCTAGGTAGGAGCTGCGTGCAACTCAGCTTCTCCCGGGCATTTTTTTTCTACATGGTGAGTACAGAAGCTTGTTTTCTGGAACGTTCCCTGTATTCTCCTCTTCTCCATAGTTTTCCTCTTTCTCTTCTAGTATTTTGGTATTTGTTTTACCATGAGTTTTGTTCCCGGAGGGCTTTTGAGGGTGGCAAGTGTAGCAGACTGTGGTATTTTTAGGGTTCGAGGACTTTTTCTAAGGGAACCTGTCCCGTATAGATGGGGAGAGAGGAAAGCCCCAGGAGGAAGGGGAAGCCCGGCCCAGGTGGGAGTTGGGACCAGGCCTGGGTGTTTGGCTGCCTCCTGGCCAGGCTTCAGACAGAGGAGAAAAGATCCCAGCTGCCTCCAGAATTTGATGAATTTTTAAATTTGCTCTCCCGCCATCGTGTCTGGGACTCTTTCATCCCCCACCCCTGGCCTTCAGGGAAGCCTGTGTCCCTTTCTGTCTGTCTGATCCCGACCACCTGACCGGGAGGGAGGGACACCCGGGTGTGAGCCTGACGGGGAGTTGTCCCTGGTGATGGCGATGCTGAGTACCTGGTTCTGTCCATGCTGCTCAGTGTTATTATGTCCCCTGTGCAGAAATGTCTGTGCTGGGCCCTGCCAACTTTGGGGTTGATGATCTTGTTGTTGTTATTGCTGTTGAGCACTGTTGAGGTAGTGCGTATTTTTTGTAACAATCCCTTAGATACATACTTCCCCCAAACTTTCTCCCCATTTGTAGGATTGGTTTTCATTTGGTTCACTGTTTTCTTTCTGTACAGAAGCTTTCCAGTTGAATGTAGCCCCACATGGTGGTTTTTGCTTTTGTTACCTGTGATTTGCTTTCCCAATTTAAAAAATAAATATATTCACAAGCCATTCCCTTCTCGA
>NW_012100877.1:181070-187096 GCF_000951045.1 Mandrillus leucophaeus | reverse complement strand
TTGTTTTGAGACAGAGTTCCGCTCTGTTGCCCAGGCTGGAGTGCAGCAGCATGATCTTGGCTTCCTGCAACCTTTGTCTCCCAGGTTCAAGTGATTTTTGTGCCTCTGCCCCCCAAGTAGCTAGAATTACAAGTGTGTGCCATCATGCCCAGCTAATTTTTGTATTTTTTAATACAGGCGGGGTTTTGCTACATTCACCAGGATGGTCTCCAACTTCTGGCCTCAGATGATCTGCCCACCTCAGCCTCCCAAGGTGCTGAGATTACACACATGAACCACCTTGCCCAGCCTCATCCTCATACAGGAAAATCGTTTCCTGTATGACATCAGACATATTTCCTCGTATGTCTGATGTCATGCAGCGTGGGTCTCTCCCTAGCAGACTCGTTTCATTTCACCTAATTGTCTTCCAGGTTTCTCCAAGTGGTTGCAGATCACATGATTTCCTGAAGTGTTACAGCTGATGTGTGTTTCCTTGTGTATATATACTGTGGTTCCTTTATCCCTTCATCTGTGGATAGACTGGTAGGTTGATGCCGCATCTTGGCTGTTGTGACTAGTGCTTCAGGACACATGAAAAGGCAGATAACACAGGGATTTCATTTTCTCTAAACATGTACCCAGTGGTGGGATTGTTAGCTGGAGTGGCAGTTGTACTTTTACCTTTAGTTTTTTATTTTTTAAAGATGGAGTCTTGCTCTTGTCGCTCAGGCTGGAGTGCAGTGGCGCGATTTCGGCTCAATGCAAGCTCTGCGTTCAAGCCATTCTCCTGCTTAAGCCTCCAGAGTGACTGGGCATACAGGCACCTGCAACCACGCCTAGCTAATTTTTATATTTTCAGTAGAGACGGGATTTCACCATATTGGTGAGGCTGGTCTCGAACTCCTGACCTCAGGTGATCCAACTGCCTCGGCCTCCGAAAGTGCTGAAATTACAGGTGTGAGCCACCGCGCCCAGCCTACCTTATACTTTTTTAAGGAACTTCCAAAAGTTTTTGTAGTGTGTATAGTAACTTTCATTCCACAAAGAGTGTAGAAGATTTTTTTTTCTGCAAGTCTACACTGACCATTGCCTTCAACAGTTTTGATTTTTGTCTTTTGTAATACTCATTCTAGGTAGAATTAGATGGTAACCGAGTATGGTTTTGATTCATGTTTTTGTGAGGATTAGTGATATTGAGGAACTGTCACCTGTGGGTCAATTTCCTGCTTTCTTTTCACTCAGGTCTATTTAGATCCTTTTACCTTGGATATTTGTTGTTTTTGTTCTTGTTGTTTTTCACTTAGTCATATTAGTTTATTGTCTGTGTTAGATAATAACCTCTTTCAGGGTTAGGATTTTTTTCATTTCTCCCAGTCTTTAGGATTCCTGTTTTTTGTTTCATTGTTTCCTTTTCCCTGTAGAATTTGTAAAGTGTCCCTAGTCACATATGGTTATAGTTGCATATGTTAGCAGTGACTTTTGTGTTCAACACCCCACTTCCACAAAACACACAAACATGCGTGTGCCTGCACGCGTGCGCGCCCACACACTCACACACACGGAGCCAAGCCTTGCATTGTCTATGGGTGTAGTTTCCCTACTTTTTTTTTAGTGTTGTGATGCTTTTTTACCTTTTGCAGCCTGTTTGCATAGATTGAGGGTTTCCTAAAATATACACCCGCTCTATGTTTTCTTATAGGACCTTTACAGTTTCAAGATTGAGTTTAGGTCTTTACTTCATTTTGTGTTGATTTTGTGTATCGTGCATTGTAAGGGTCCTATTTCAGTGTTTTTCCTGTGGATATTCAGTTTTCTCAAAATCAATAATTGAACCAGACTCACTTTCCCATTGTATCTTTTTGGGGTTTTGAAAACTGTGTTCCCTACATATCATGTTGGATAGAGTATTTGGCTGCCTCATTGTGTCACTTAGGTCCTCGTTCTGTGTTTGTGACAGTCATGGATTGTTTGAATAACTACAGATTGTTTTTTCATTTATTATTTTCTTTGGTTCTAACCTTGGATTTTTCTTTTAGTGCTTTCTACTCTTATGATTATAGTTTAAAGGGTACACATGCAAGTTAGTTACATCTGTTGATTGCATGACGCTGAGACTTGGGGTCCCGACAACCCCATAACCCAGGCAGTGAGCAGAGGGCCCTCAGGGTGGGTCTTCAGCACACGTTCCCTCTCCCCTGTTTTTGATTGGTCTGGTGGTCATTCCAGGTGTCTGTTGTTCTCTTTATGTTTGGGTCTATTCAAAGTTTAGCTCCCGCTTATAAGTGAGAACATGTGGCGTTTGGTTTACTATTTGGGCCTTAGTTCCAGTGGTCTGCAGTTTCCTCCTTCTATTCTCAGGTGATCCTCCCACCTCAGCCGCCGGATTAGATAGGACTACAGGTGCCCACCACCACATCCAGCTAATTTTTGTATTATAGACATGGGATTTCACCATTTTGCTCAGACTTGTCTTAAATTCTGGACTGAAGTGATCCACCTGCCTCGGCTTCCCAAAGTTCTAGAATTATAGGTGTGAGCCACTGTGCCAGCCTCTCATCCACTGTTGATGGCTAGGTTGATTCCATGTCTTTGAAAATGTGAATAATACTGCCATGAACGTATGAGTGCCTGTGTCTTTTGGATAGAAGGATTGATTTTCCTTTGGGTAGATGCACAGGAGTGGGCTTACTGGATGAGATGGTAGTTCTGGTTTCAGCTCTTTGAGAAATCCCCGATCTGCTTTCACCGGTGTCTGTACTAGTTTTCATCCCCACCAAAACACACCAGCATTTCGTTTTCTCGGCTGCCTCACCAGCGTGTGTTCCTTGTCTGTGTGGGCATCACCCTTGTGACCTGCGAGGGATGGCATCTCATCATGCTTTTGATTGGCAGCTCTCTGGTAATGAGTGACTTTGAGCATGTTTTCCTATTTGTTAGTTGCTTGTACATCGACTTTTGAGAAGTGTGTGTTCACATCCCTGGCCTGTTTATTAATGGGATATTCTTTTTCTGTTCTCCTGGTTGACTTGTTGAAGGTCCTTGTAGATTCTGCATATTAGACATTGGTCAGATGCACAGTTCGGGAACATGTTCTCCCATTCTCTGTTGCTGTCTGTTTACTCTGTTGTAGTCTCTCTTGCTGTGCAGCAGCTCTTTCAGGTATTCGGGTATTCGGTCTGACTTGGCAGTGTTTGTTTTTGTTGCTGTTGCTCTTTAGGACTTAGCCATCTAAATGCTTTGCCAAAGCCTATGTGGAGAAGGATATTTCACAAGTTTTTAGTAAGATTTTAATAGTTTAGAGTTTTTACGTTTATATGTTTTATTCATCTTGAGTTCCTTTTTGTGTCTGGTGAGAGGTAGGGGCCTAGTGTTATTCTTCTGCACATGGCTAGCTGCTTATTTCAACACCATTGATTGAATAGGGTGTCCTTTTCCCTTTGCTTACTTTTGTGGATCTTGTGTTAGATCAGATAGTTTTCAGTGTGTGGTTTTACTTCTTGGTCCTCTCTTGTGTTCCACTGCTCTGTGTGGAAGCGGGTCCCTAGCTTTTCCATGAAATTTGAAATCAGGAAATGTGATGTGTCCGATGTAGTCTGGATGTCTCAGGATTGCAGAGGATGAAACTCAGGGAGCTTCATGGTCCCACCTGAATCAGCAGTGCGTATTTCTATTTCTTTCAGCAAATGTGTTTCATAGTAAAGAAACAATAGAACGAGAGGGTAGAGTGGGGCGTTATAGCCCATGCATACATTGTGGAATGATGAAATCAGAGTACTTAGTGTTTCTGTTACCTTTTCCGATTGTTTATTCTTTTATGCTGAGAACCTTCAGTATTCTGTCAAGCTGCTTTGAAAGTGATGTGCCGATACTGTTAACCCTGGTCACCCTGCAGTGGAATAGAACAACAGAATTTTCTTCCTCTCATTTATGTGTAACTTTGTACCCTTTTACAGTCCATGCCCATTACCCCTCTTTTCCCCCAATCTCAGGAAACCGATAATTGTGCTCGTCAGGTGTTTGAGATAGTTTCTCAGATTCTGCATGTGTGAGATGACTCAAGGTTTGTTTCTCTCCCCCTTTGCTCATTTAATTTACCACCATCTCCTCCAGGTGCAACCATGTGGTTCCCCATGATATGATTTCATTGTGGTTTTCTGTCTGAAGAGTATCCCGGTGTGAACATGTGGAACAGTTTCTTTCTCCCTTCGTCTGTGGATAAGCAGGTAGATTGATGCTTACACTGGCTCTTAGGAAAAGTGCTGGAATCCACATGGGTGGGTAGATCTATCTTTGGTGTCCTGATTTCAGTGACTTTGAGTGTATTCCTAGTAGTAGAATTGCTGGTTGAAATGGTAATTGGAGTCTTTTAAGGTTTGGAAGAACCTCCAAGTGGTTTCTGTAGTGTGTGTGCTAGTTTACCTTCTCACGAACTGTGGAGAAGAGTGTCTCTCTCTGTCTCTGGAAACACACCAGCATTTCCCTTTCTTTCAATGTTTTTTTTCTTTTTTTGTAACACTCATTCCAATTAGTATGAGATGATGTCTAAGTGTGGTTTTGTTTTACATTTTGCTTGTGGTTAGTGATGTTTGCCAGGTTATTGTGAGCTTGTTTCAGTTTGATGTGTAAGAGTGGGCAAAGGACGTGAAGACCTGAGATGGATGCACAGATTAAAGATTCTGAATCAACATTACTGATCCTCATGAGAAGTCAATCAAAACCACACTCAGATATCATCTCACTCTGGTGAGAACGCATGTTACCAAAATGGGACAACAATTTCATTGCTGTAGAGTATGTGTATGTAACCAGCAGGTGCAAGGAACAATTTGATCTGCGTAAACATAGCATCATAATGAAGTCGCAGTGTCTGGCATCTCTGTGAGCTCCAGACTTATGATTTCTCTGTGGAGAGAATATTCACAACTGAACTTTGTAGCTGTTTTGAAAATTGTGGTTTTCTGTTCTTGCCTTTTGGCATTATGGCCTATGGCTCTGTCCACGTTTCTGGTAAGGGCATGGATTTGTTTTTTATGGCTGTGTAGTGTTCCATGGTGTGTATGTACCACATTTCCTTTCTCTGATCCACTGCTGATGGGCACCGAGGCTGATTCCATGTCTTTACCATTGTGAGTAGTACTGCTGTGAACATACAAGTGCATGTGTGTTTTGGATGGAAGCATTTTCCTTTGGGTAGATCCTCAGGAGTGGGGTTGCAGCGCTGGGTAGTAATTCTCTTTTAAGTTCTTTGAGAAATGTCCACACTGCTCTCCATGGGATCTGAACTAGTTTGCATTTCCCCCTACAGTGAACCTGCATTTCTTTGCTCATCTGCCCCACCAGCCTCTGTTTGTGGACTGTGTGTCATAATTGCCATTCTGACCAGTGTGAGATGGTATCTCAGTATGTTTCTGATTTGCATTTCTCTGATGATCAGTGAGATCGAACATGTTTTTATTCTCATTGATCACTGGTACACCTCCTTTTAAGTGTGTGTTCATGTCCCTTGCTCATTTATAAGTTGAGTTTTTTTTTTTTCCTGATATTATTTGTTTAACATCTTTATGATAAATCCTGGATATTAGACGTTTTTCAGATGCATAGTTGAATATTTTCCCTCATTCTATAGGCTGTGGGTTGACTCTGTTGGTTTTTTCTTGTTCTGTGCAGCAGCTCTTTTGTGTATTAGGTCCCACTTACCAGTAAGTGCTGTTGTTGCCATTGCTTTTGGGGACTTGACATATAAATGCTTTACCAAAGCCTCTGTCGAGAAGGGTATTTGCGCGATTCTCGTGCAGGATTTTTTTATAGTTTCAGGTCTTGGATTTTTTTGTATTTATGTATCTATTTAGAGACTGAATCTTGCTCTGTTGTACAGGCTGGAATGCAATGGAGCGATCTTGGCTCACTCGACCCTCCACCTTCTGGGTTCAAGTGATTCTCCTGCCTCAGTGTCCCGAGTTGCTGGGAGTACAGGCACCATGTACAGCTAAGTTTTGTTTTTTTATTAGAGACAGGATTTCACCATGTCAACCAGGGTGGTCTCA
>NW_012100877.1:177024-180629 GCF_000951045.1 Mandrillus leucophaeus | reverse complement strand
AGTAGCTGGGACTACAGGCGCCCGCCACCTCACCCGGCTAGTTTTTTGTATTTTTCAGTAGAGACGGGGTTTCACCATGTTAGCCAGGATGGTCTCGATCTCCGACCTCGTGATCCGCCTGTTTCGGCCTCCCAAAGTGCTGGGATTACAGGCTTGGCCACTGCGCCCGGCCTACATCTGGGTCTTCTAATCTGTCCCACTGTTCTGGGGAACTGAGTCCTCAACTGAAAAGTGAAAATGCGAAGCCATTACATTGTCTATGGGTGTTTTCTTGGAGTGTTTGCTTTTAGTGTTTTTTAAATACCTATAGCAGCCTACTTGCATGGATTTGTTTTCTAAAATACGTGCACACCCTTTGTTTTCTTGTAGGAGTTTTGTGGTTTCAGAATTGAGTTTTAGGTCTTTAATGTATTTTGCATTGATTTTTGTGTTGCATGACATAAGGGTCCTGTTTCAGCGTTTTGTATGTGAATATTCAGTTTGCTCAAAATCATCTATTGAACAGGCTCTGTTTTGCCCATTTTGTCTTTTTGGTGTCCTTTTGAAAAAAATGTGTTCACTATATGTAAATTGGGGTGGAGTATTTAGTTTACTCATTTTCACCACTTCCTCAGTTTATGCCAATAAAATATTGTTTGGATAATTATAAGTTTGTGTTTTTCATTCATTTTTTTAGCTTCTAAGTTTGTATTTTTTAACATAATTTCTACATTTATTATAGATTAAAAGGTACAAGGCAGATTACTTACTGCCTTTGGTATATTGCCTGATACTGAGACTTGCGGTCCCAGAGACCTTATCATGCAGGAAGTGGGTGGACGCACGAGGTAGGTCTTTAGCCCATACGTAGTCCGTTCTTCCTTTCTCATCTGATAGTCACCAGTGTCTGTTGTTTTCACTTTTACGGTAGGGTGTATTCAATGTTAGCTCCACCTTAGAAGTGAGAATATGTGGCATCTGGTGTTCTGTTTTTTCCTTATTTCTCTTTAGATAATGGCCGCCAGCTCCTTGTATGTTGCTGCCAAGGACATGATTTCCTTGGTTTTTTTTTATGGCTGCCTAGTTTTTTGTGGTATGTATGTACCACATTTTCCTTTTCTGATCCACTGTTGATGGATACCTAGGTTGATTTCACCTGTTTGCCATTGTAAAGAGTGCCGCCAAGACCGTTTGTGTGCATGTGTGTTTTGGACAGAAGGATTTATTTTCCTTTGTGTATACCCCAGTGGTGGGCTTGCTATGTCAGATGGTAGTTCCGGTTTAAGTTCTTTGAGCAATCTCTGAAGTGGTTTCCATGGTGTCTGAACTACTTTGCATTTTCACTAAAAGTGCACCAGTGTCCCCTTTCTCTGCTGCCTCTCCAGTGTCCTTTTTTTTTTTTTTAACTGTGTAATCACCATTCTGACCAGCGTGAAATGGTATCTTATTGTGCATTTGATTTATATTTCTCTGACAATTAGGTTGAGCATGTTTTCACACTTGTTGCTTGCTTGAACATCATCTTTCGAGAAGTGTGTGTTTATATCCATTGCCTATTTATCAGTTATTTGGGGGGTTTTGCTAATTGATTTGTATAAGGTCTTTAAGGTTGTTTCTGGATATTAGACCTTGGTCAGGTGCATAGTTTGGGAACATTTTCTCGCATCCTGTATGTCGTCTGTCTACTCTGTGGGTGATTTCTTGTGTTGTGTGGTGGTTCTTTAGTGTATCAGGTCCCACATGTCGATTATTGCTTTTGTTGCAGTGTCATGTGGGGTCTTAGGCATATAAATGCTTTATCAAAGCTGATATAGGGTCTGTTGTAGGATTTTTGTACTTTGAGGTCTTCCATTTACATCTTTTATTCATCTGAGTGAACTTTGGTACATGGTGAGAAGTAGAGGCCTAGTGTTACTTACTCTTCCGCATATGGCTCACCACTTATCCCAAGACTATTGAAAGGGGAGTTCTTTCCCTGTTACTTATTGTGTGTTTCATCCACAATCAGGTGGTATGAGGTGTGTGGGTTTACTTCAGGTTCTGTGTTCTCTTCCACTCATCCATTCGGAAGCAGGTTCCTAGAGTTTTACTGAAATTTCAAATTAGAGAGTGTAATGCATCCAGTGTAGTTTGGATTTCTCAGAATTGCTTTGGAAATGCAGGGCATTTCCTGGTCTCAGATGAACTTCAGCATTGTTTCTTTCTAGGCCCTTAAAAACAATTTGTCCTGTAGTAAAAGTATACAATTAAAAAGTAGAGTGGGACATTTTAATCCATGCATATATACCTTGTGTAATGATCAAAGGAAGGCATTGACTGTCTCTATTACCTTGTGTAGTTATTATTTATTAGTTCTCTGTGGTTGCAATGTTCAGAGTCCTTCTTTTCAGCCTTTTTTGGAAAATATGGTGGGATACTGTTAAGTCTAGACACCCTGCTGGGGAGTAGAACAGCTGAATTTATTTCTGTCATCTGAGTGTAACATTGTATCCATTTCCCAGTTCCTGCCCCTGCTCCCCCACCACCAGCCTCTCTTCACCACTGTGGAACTTTCTATGTCTAGGAGATAAAGTCATTTAGAGAGAAAGTTGATGTCATTCTCACATGCATGAAATCATGCCGTGTTTCCGTTTCTCTTCCTGGCTCATTTCGTTGAAGGTCATGTCCTCCAATTTCTGCACGTTGCTGCAGATGCCATGGTTTCATGAATTTCTGTGGCCGAAGAGGATTCCTTTGTGTACTGTAGTTTCTTTATCCCTTTTTCTGTGCATGAACAGGTAGGTTGTTTGGATGCCTTCACTATTGTGCATAGTGCTTCAGTTGCCATAGGAAGGCCGGTATCTCTTCAACATAACAAATTCCATATGCTTTCTGTGTATAACCAGTGGTGGGATTGCTAAGTGAACGGGTATTTGTAAAACATTTAAGACACCTTCAACTGTTTCACTTTGTGTGTATAGTAATTGATGCACATTCCCTCCAATAGTGTATAAAAGTGCCTTTTTCTGCGTTTCTACCTTGACCACTGCCTGTGAACGTATCTGTTTTTGTTGTTTTTGCTAAGTTTCATTCTAATTAGAGTGAGAGGTATCTGAGTGGTTTGCACTTAGACATATGTGTGAGGATTAGTGAAGTTGAGTAACTTCTCTTTGACCTGTCAGTTAATTTCGTGTTTTCTTTTCCGATGTGCTTGTTCAGGTTCTTTGCCCAGTTTTAGGTTGGGTATTAGGTTTTGTTCATTTTCCCAGTTAGAGTAGTGTTAGTTTCTCATGCATATTAGATAACAACCCCTTTGGATGCCTTCTTCTGTGGTTCATTGTTTCTCTTCCCCATGTGGAAGCTCTGTAGTCCCATGTGTTTTCATTCACAATTGTTACCAGTGATTTTTGTGTCCTATCCAAAAAGATCAAAAATACGAGAGTATTGCCAAATCAATTGCGTGGTCTAAGGGTTTCTTGCTATTGATAATTTTTGCTTTTGTTTTCTTTCTTTTTTGCAAACTGCATGCAGAGATACAAGTTTTGCTGAGATATAGACTCCCACTTTTCTTACAGGAGCTTTGCGGCTCCAGTATTGGGTTTAGGTGTTTATTTCGTGTTGATTTGGGGGTATTACCTGTTTCAGAC
>NW_012100877.1:168371-176114 GCF_000951045.1 Mandrillus leucophaeus | reverse complement strand
GAATGCTGTTCCATGACTTGTTCAGCCATAGCCTCAATTTGACATACTGGACTATGAATCCTGAAGACTGGTATACAGTTACTGCACTGAGGTTACTTTTCTCATTCCAACAGCTATAGAACATTTTGAATAGTGTTTTAAAATTTTATTTTAATGAAAGTTAAGAAAAAAACCCTTACTTATACACTAAAGAAAATAAACATAAAATGGTCTCCCGCTTGCCTGGCAAAAGTCCCATGGCCTGATCCTGGCCAGCGGGAGCAGCTGATGTTGAAGAGCAGGGGCCAGATGCAGCTGAGCTGCCAGCCACCTAGATGTGGTTCCCTGGTGTCACGGTCTAGGTGAAGGATGATGCAGAGCCAGTGTTCTGACCAGCATCCTGGTGGGGTCCCAGCCACTGCAAGATGTTACTGGCCTACTGTGATTCGGGCTCCAGCTGGCAGGACAGCTTGTAGCTGCAGGACAGTGAGGCAGCTGTGAGGCCACCATGAGCCACACATCAGGTCCCCTCTCAGTGCCTGCCCAGCTGGAATCCTGGGTCCCCAGCAATCCCCATGCAATAGGGCTTGATGCTGGCCATGGAGTCGTGGCCATAGGCTCTCTGCTGCTGTCCACAGGAGAGCCTCCTCTAGGCCAGGCGGGGTGGCTGACACCTGTACTTTGGGAGGCTGTGTGGGGTGAATTGCTTGAGGCCAGGACTTTGAGACCAGCCTGGACAACATCGTGAAACCCCATCTGTACCAGAACAACAACAGCAGAACAACAGGACATGGTGTCTGCACATGCTGTACCATGTCCTGGGACATGGTGTACCGCAGTAGTCCCAGCTGCTTGAGAGGCTGAGGAAGGGCTTGAGCCCAGAAGGCAGATGTTGCAGTGAGCAGAGATGGTGACACTGCAGTGCAGCCTGGGCGACAGAGCCAGACCACATTAAAAATAAAAATGGAGAGCCTTCTCCCACCCTCTGCCCATCCGCTAGGCCCTCACCTCTCCTTGTCACTGAACTGCTCCATTCTTGGGAAATAGGTGACAAATTTCTCAAGAGGCTGAAGCCTGTAATTCATGGCAGCCACTTGGAGCAGCTGCATTTCCTGCAGAACTCGGACCTCCTAGAGACAGAGGAGAGGTTGCTGACAGGGCCTGGGTGGAAGATGCTGAGAGCACTTTTGGTAGGCAGGGAGAAGGGGCTGATCCCTGGGGCAGTTTTCTGAGGGGGCCCCATGCAGCCCCCAGCCTGTTCTCAGAGTTGGATGTAAACATCCCCTCCTGCAGGAACTGGTCTTTGATTCCATTCCATTTCCCGCTTTCTCCACTGGGATAGGTCTCCTCCTCCTGTGTGTGTCAAACCCTCCCATTAAACCTAAGATGTAGAGGATGGAGCCAGGGAGTGTCGTGTCCAGGATGGACTGTGACGTCCACGTCCCCACCCTCATCCAACGTGAGTGCCCCAGCTGCTCACCTTCCTTCTCTTGTTGGTGTTGCCCTGGAAGGCAGACAGAGCCCATCAGAAAGGTCCCTGGCCCACAACTAACCCCACCCCACCCCTTCCCATGCTGCATTACTGCCAGGGCCACCAGAGTCAGGGGATGTGCACATGACAGGACTTGGTTCTGCCCCAGGCTCCGGGCTCCAGAGCAGGGGCATAGGAGCTGAGGCTCAGGGACTTCCTGCCCCAACCCTCTGTGATAACAGACAGGAAAACTGAGATCTCTCATAGAAAGCGCGCGCTCAGTGACCCTGGAACTGCCTGCCCTTGGAGAGGCTCAATTTCACTGGCCTGTTACGGGACTACTCTAGGGAAAGGCTAAGTCCAGCTCAGCCCACACCTCAGCAGCTTTGCAGTCAGGCAGCTCTGTAGCTTCACCACTCGGGAATAGGGACTGGTGGCTGCTATGGAGCCTCCATCACCGAAAGGTGATGAGATGGGCCTGACACCCCCACCTACAGGAGCAGCTGTGAGGCTCTCAGTGGTTTGCCAAGGTCTGAGATCTAAGGGCTCGGTCCACGACCGTGTCCTCCCAAGCCTCAGGATCCTGGTTCCCAACCAGCCTGCCCCAGGCTCACTCACATCCACATCATCCGGGATGGCTGAATCCAACCTCTGTAACACAGTCAGAAAATCCCCCAGGAAGGGGACCACGCCCTGTGCCAAGGATGGGTGAGGAGTTGGTACATGTAGTGGTGATGAGTATTGGCCCTCAGTTGCCTGCCCAAGGTTCTGTCTCATGAAATCCCATCAGCCCCTGTCTCCCAGAACCCCCCTCTCCAGGTCTCCCGGTTGGAGTAGTCAAAGATACTCAGCTGCCTTTCTCAATTCTCTGCCTCCTCTATCCCAGCTGACCTCCAAGTCTAGCAAGCACTCCTAGTTACCTCTATGGTGGGATTTTAACAATTCACAAGGGCGTGTGGTCCCAGTCTTACCCTTCCCCACATCCACTCTGAGTCCAGCTTTCCCAGACCCTTGCTCTGGTCTCTCAAATGGAGGTTTTCCAGACCCAGTGTCCACAGGAGGACAGGGCTGGGGAGGAAGTCCCTGTGGTCTTGACATGGAGGCCTCCAGCTGGCGGGGAAGGGAGCCCTGTCCTCAGATCCCCTGCGGCCTCTCCACGCCAAAGCCTCACTCACCTTCTTCTGCCTCCACAGCCTCATCTGGGCTCTCTGGGGGTTCCTCTCCTGGGTGGCCATCTTAAAGCTCCCCGCCTGCCAGGTGTCAGTGACGGAGACAGTGAGGCTCTCTTCCCTTCCCCCAGTTACGTCCTAGCCACCCCACACTTGGATCCCCAGGGACTGGTGTGAGTCGCCTGGCACGGTGCTGATACCACTGGCCCAGCTCCACACTCCGTGTGTGTGTCACCCAATCATGCAACTGGGCCTGCCTGAGACTGTATCCTCTTTTGTAAAGAGCAATGAAAACCACAGGTACCTCACAAGGCCACCTGACTACTCTTTCCTGTAGCTGTTGCCATTGTTCTCACCCTCGTCCCTCTGAGGAAGAACTAGGCATGAGCGCCAGCAAATTATTTTCTTTTCTTGACTCTCATTTCCATCCTGTGAGGGCTGCACTACAGGCTCAGCATCTCTTCATTTTCCAGATGAGGGGAATGACTCCTCAAAGACCCGAAAGAGAAGGCACCTCCTCTCCATCCTGGAAGCTCTGTCCCACTGCCTTCACCCCATATCCCAGCACCACCGCCCATCATGGTCATGTTCTCTGGAATCTCTTGAGTGTCTAGGTCTCCAGCCAGGCACAGTCGTGATGGGAAAGGGACAGGGCAGTTTAGGAGACCTGGTTAGGTGGCACCTGCCTATCCGAGCCGCACTGGAGTCTGTGCCACACAAACTGGGTTTGAGCCATGCCAAAGGTTTTGCCTCGCCAATGATCCCCCGGGGGAGTTCCGTGCACAGAACTCTCTTC
The DNA here is from genome assembly GCF_000951045.1 of Mandrillus leucophaeus. Lineage (NCBI taxonomy): Eukaryota > Metazoa > Chordata > Mammalia > Primates > Cercopithecidae > Mandrillus > Mandrillus leucophaeus. The sequence continues at coordinate 172,699 of NW_012100877.1, read as the reverse complement.
CTCCACGCAGGAAGTGGCCTCCTGAGGTGTCATTCTCTGATGGACATGGTTGGGTTTTCCAGAATCTTGGGTTGGGTGACAAGTTGCCTTCTCATTTGCATGGAGGATTCTGAGATCTGGTCAGGGAGGATCCCCTAGGAATGCATGAATCCCCCAGATACTTGTCATGAGCTTGTGTCACTGCTAACTGGTGAGAATCCTGTGACATGACCGTTTTCGGGTGTCCGCAAAGGGCAGGGCAGGGAGTCCCGGCAAACACATATGTCTGTTCCAAGTAGGCCCATTGGTACCCAAAGCTGGGCGGCCCACTGGACTCCCTGGCACATGAACTTCCTCTGTTGTTGTTCCCCCTCTCCCCCAGTGTGGGCAGAGGCCCCCTGCCCATGGAGATGCGCTGCAGACAGAAGCAGCAGCAGAGGCCTGGCTTCCTCAGGAATTGCTGGCCAGTTTGTGGAAGGAAGAAAGTCCCACCTACCATGACCACCCCCCAGCCTAGAGGAAGCTCCATGCCAGCAGGATGGACCAGCACGGGAGCCAGAACCCTGCTAATGCTGCAACTCATCACCCCCACTCCGCAGCCCAGCAGCCATTGCCACATCCCATTTTCCAGGGTCTCCTGCCCCTGTGCCCCCACGTGCCCACGGACCCACACACCTCTCTTCCTGTTGGCCCAAGGTAGGCGTGGAGGGAATTTTTCAAGTCCACTTTTAGTATGTAAGTCAAAACAAAACAAAAAATAACCGCTGCACACCAGGTCCAATGCCCTTCCAAACTCACTCTTTCCTCTGACCCTTAAACACTTGTCCCGCATCTCCCAGACTCCACTGTACCTTGATCAGCAGGTCCCTCTTTACTGCAGTGTCTTTTTCGCAGAGTTCTTTTAGATATTTTGTGCTTTTGCTATGGACAGAGGAAAGAAAGAAGGGTAAATTTGGGAATAACTGGGCAGATTTGTGAGTTCCAATCCAATCCATTTTGTTTGAAAACCCAGAGAATCCCAACTTCCTGAGTGAGTGTTTCCAGTGGGGTGCTCTGATGACAAGGGCTCCAGAGGACCAGGGTGGGACCCGTCATGCTCCTCCCCTGGCCCATCTCCACTTCATGTGAGCCCCTGCATGTTCACAGTTAGCTTCCAGCTGGACACAGTTCCACTGCTGGGTGCAAACACCTGACACCCTCCAGTTGGCTCTAGTCTGTTCCTGATGGTTAAAAATCCTTAGTCCCGAGTTGGAAATCCTTGCCTAGAAGTCCAGGGCAGCTTAGTGACCACACCCACCAGCCCATCCCTACCTCCAGTGTCCCTGGTCTCCAAGAACCTTTCAGAATCGTTGAGGGCACATGGGGAGACCTATGGGTCCCTAGGTCCACCCAGGTGCTCCCATGGAGAGAGCCCCCCTCACCTAGTCACTGCTGCCCATGTCTTGTGTAGCCGATGTATTGGGTTGCTGCACAGAGCAGAGACGATGGCGTGCACTGAGGAGAAGTTGTTGAGACTTAGGCACTCCTGGAGAGGGAAGAGTGAGCTGTGAGGTCCAGAGTTGGAGCCCGGCCCACTTCAGCCTCAGCCCCCTCTGCTGAGATCTCCCCTCCTGGTCGAAGCAAAGGCCCAGGGAGCCTCAGGAGGGGACACCTGGGGCCGAGTGAATGTCAGTCATCTAGGAGGATTGTAGTTTAACCCAAGGGAGAGCCCAGGTCGGAAGTGAGCAGCCCCCACTGGGCCATGGGTGTCAAGGTCAGTGAAGCTCTGGCAAAAAGCCCTAGCGGATGTGCAGGGCTCAGGCCAGAGATACAGATGCCAATCCTGAAAGCCGATGGAGGACACAGTTCCCCGTTTTTAAAGAGGGAATCCTCAGGCCCAACCATGGCTTACCCTAGCCACCTTGATCCAGTGCTCCACCACCCTGGCCCTGTCGCAGGCCCTCATGCTGTGGTCCCCGAGGCAGGAGGTGGTGACACAGTTGGTGAGCCTGCTGAAGTGTGCGATGGTGGCACGAACTGTGGGTGCCACGTGCTCATTCTGCTTCTTCTTTTGTTGACCCCAGATGCAGCCGAGGCATTCGTAGAGCACCACCTTCTTGAACAGCTCCTTTTGGGGAGGAGGAGAGTATCACGGATAGAGCACATCCCGACTCTTGAGTCACCCACGGTCCCAGGCAGGGACTGAGCTCACAGTCATCCATGGTCTCTGGCAGGAACCGAGGTGGAGCTCAGAAAAGTTTAAAATGGACTCCAGATGTGTGGGAGTCCCTGGGTTTGATTTTCTGCCCACCGAGGGCCCTGAATGCATTATGGCCCAGAACCCAACAAGAGTGGGGAGAGAGAGAGACATTTTCTCCAAGTGGCTCAGGCCTGCCCGTCCTAAGGCCTCGTCTTCCTCCCATCCCAATCAGCCCTCTTCTCCTTCTCTCCATACTGGTGCAATTTCTTTGTGGCAGCTGCAACTATGGGCTCTATTTGGGTGTCTGCCATAGAATCTAGTATGCATTAGGTACCTAATAAGCACTGAGGGTAGTGAGGCTCCTGAGCAGCTGGGTGACTGACCCATGGCCCTGCCTGTGCCTCAGTGAGTACCTGCCCTGTCCTGCTTTTGATCCATCCCCTGTCATTCAGTCTGCATAGTCACTCTGTGTAGCTGGCATGGGCGATGTCCCATCTCTGCTGTCCACATACAGACAGGGAAGACTTGTGAGTGAGGAAACTCATCCAGGTCTCATGGTTGGTAAGAAGTGGGGCTGACATTCGACCCAGGGCATTGGCCGCTCCTCAGAGAGAGGCTGGTCTGAGCCAGCTGGTGACAGAGGCACAGCCTGCAAAGCCCAGCTGCTCACCGCATCCATGAGGGTCAGCTGCTCTGCCAGCAGCCTGGGAGGGAAAGTCGTGATGTCAGGCAGCTCCTCAGGGGGTTGGTTCTTTACAGGACAGGGACAGGGGGACTCTGGGGCTGACTGTGACTCCAGCAATGTCCCTGGAGGGGGCCCTTCCCCTGGTGCTGGTCCTGGTGCTGAATGTAGATATCCTGGTGCACCCAGGGCTGCAGGTGATTCTGGCTCCAGAGCAGGCCCCAGGTCCGCCAGCAGTGGTGGTGCTGGCTCCAGGGCCAGCATTGTTAACGAGTGTTGCCTAGGAAGTGGAGCAGGATCTGGAAAAGGAGAAAAGGTCACAACACCAGTCACTTTTCACTGGGCTTTCCAAGCACAGAAATGACCGGATGGAATGTAAGGGAATTGTATCCCCAAACCACCACCCCCGGAAAGTCTTCCAGACTGCAAGCCACCTCACCATCTGACTTGGCCTTGTTGGGCTCCGGAAGCACCAACTGGCCTAGGACAAGTTCCTGGTGGTCCTCCACGCCCAATCCAGGCCTGGCGAAGTTCCTGAAGGCCAGCTTTATCCGGAAAGATGACCGTTGTGGGGGCTGATAGCAAACTGAAGTGTTTTCAAGGGGCCAGGTGAACAAAATGGAGGTGATGGTGCTGGTGATGGAGTGGACAGCTGAGTCAGAGGCCTGGCCTTCTCCCACACAACCCTCCAGGGCACCCTTGCATGGTTCTGGGTCCCTGGCCTCTTCCTGCCTGTGTAGAGGACAGCCCCACCCTACCCCAAGCCATCAGTGCTGGCCTGGAAGGGGCAGACCTGGCCACGCAGCAGGGCTGTACAGACCCTTGTGCACCCCGGTGTCCCACTGACATTCTCTTCCCAAAGGCCCTGGAGCACAGCTCTGTGCACCTGGACACTCAAGACTGCAGCTCCAGGCTGATTTGTGAGCAGGTTGCTCATCAAAGCTCCAGCTCTGGGTCTGCTGGTCCTAGGGCTAGGAGGATAGGGGCAGATGTAGAGTGGAGGAGGACAGGGAGAGATGGGAAGTCACGGTGCTTGGGATGGGTCTCTTGATGGCCAGCTGTGACCCCAGCCTCACCTCTACTTTGCGAGGAACCTAAGTCTCCATTTACAGAACTCACTATTTGTCTCTTGTGGGGGAAGTCCCCAGATGTCAGCCTTCTCGTGGGAATTTTAAGAAGTATGAGCCCCAGGGCTCCTTGAGTCTCTCCCCAGTCAGAGTCTACATTTTTGCCCCATGTTTTGTGGGTGAAAAAGCCCTTCAGAATCCTAAATCCACCCAGTTTATACTTGTTGCTGGACTCCATCATTCTAGTCAGAGTCTGGGAGGATGCCACCATACATAGAGAAGGCCATAAGTGTTTCACCTCTAACATTCTGTAGATATGACCTGTTCATTCTGTCAACTGTGAGTGCCTGACTCCTGAGTAGAATCGAGTCCCAGGGATTGTCATCTGCTTTATGAAATTATGCCAAGCCACAAGAAGAAC
>NW_012100877.1:164285-168321 GCF_000951045.1 Mandrillus leucophaeus | reverse complement strand
AGACTTGTGGGTGAGGAAACTCATCCAGGTCTCATGGTTGGTAAGAAGTGGGGCTGACATTCGACCCAGGGCATTGGCCGCTCCTCAGAGAGAGGCTGGTCTGAGCCAGCTGGTGACAGAGGCACAGCCTGCAAAGCCCAGCTGCTCACCGCATCCATGAGGGTCAGCTGCTCTGCCAGCAGCCTGGGAGGGAAAGTCGTGATGTCAGGCAGCTCCTCAGGGGGTTGGTTCTTTACAGGACAGGGACAGGGGGACTCTGGGGCTGACTGTGACTCCAGCAATGTCCCTGGAGGGGGCCCTTCCCCTGGTGCTGGTCCTGGTGCTGAATGTAGATATCCTGGTGCACCCAGGGCTGCAGGTGATTCTGGCTCCAGAGCAGGCCCCAGGTCCGCCAGCAGTGGTGGTGCTGGCTCCAGGGCCAGCATTGTTAACGAGTGTTGCCTAGGAAGTGGAGCAGGATCTGGAAAAGGAGAAAAGGTCACAACACCAGTCACTTTTCACTGGGCTTTCCAAGCACAGAAATGACCGGATGGAATGTAAGGGAATTGTATCCCCAAACCACCACCCCCGGAAAGTCTTCCAGACTGCAAGCCACCTCACCATCTGACTTGGCCTTGTTGGGCTCCGGAAGCACCAACTGGCCTAGGACAAGTTCCTGGTGGTCCTCCACGCCCAATCCAGGCCTGGCGAAGTTCCTGAAGGCCAGCTTTATCCGGAAAGATGACCGTTGTGGGGGCTGATAGCAAACTGAAGTGTTTTCAAGGGGCCAGGTGAACAAAATGGAGGTGATGGTGCTGGTGATGGAGTGGACAGCTGAGTCAGAGGCCTGGCCTTCTCCCACACAACCCTCCAGGGCACCCTTGCATGGTTCTGGGTCCCTGGCCTCTTCCTGCCTGTGTAGAGGACAGCCCCACCCTACCCCAAGCCATCAGTGCTGGCCTGGAAGGGGCAGACCTGGCCACGCAGCAGGGCTGTACAGACCCTTGTGCACCCCGGTGTCCCACTGACATTCTCTTCCCAAAGGCCCTGGAGCACAGCTCTGTGCACCTGGACACTCAAGACTGCAGCTCCAGGCTGATTTGTGAGCAGGTTGCTCATCAAAGCTCCAGCTCTGGGTCTGCTGGTCCTAGGGCTAGGAGGATAGGGGCAGATGTAGAGTGGAGGAGGACAGGGAGAGATGGGAAGTCACAGTGCTTGGGATGGGTCTCTTGATGGCCAGCTGTGACCCCAGCCTCACCTCTACTTTGCGGGGAACCTAAGTCTCCATTTACAGAACTCACTATTTCCCTCTTGCAGGAGAAGTCTCCAGATGTCAGCCTTCTCATGGGAATTTTAAGAAGTATGAGCCCCAGGGCTCCTTGAGTCTCTCCCCAGTCAGAGTCTACATTTTTGCCCCATGTTTTGTGGGTGAAAAAGCCCTTCAGAATCCTAAATCCAGCCAGTTTATACTTGTTGCTGGACTCCATCATTCTAGTCAGAGTCTGGGAGGATGCCACCATACATAGAGAAGGCCATAAGTGTTTCACCTCTAACATTCTGTAGATATGACCTGTTCATTCTGTCAACTGTGAGTGCCTGACTCCTGAGTAGAATCGAGTCCCAGGGATTGTCATCTGCTTTATGAAATTATGCCAAGCCACAAGAAGAACATTGCACAAATCAGGTGTTTTGTATGTATGTGTTGAATGAGTGAACACCAACCATAGGAGAACGCCAGTGAGCCTCTCCAGATATCTGAGTGGGCCTGAGGCTCCTTTTTCAGCACCAAAGGACCCCTCTTCTGTCTGTGTGAAGAAGAAAGAGCAGCCAGAAGGAATCTCAGACATCATTTACCAATGCCATGGCAGACTTGCTCTCTATGAGCTTTTCCAAACAGAGAGGGATATGGGCCATTGATGCAGAATGCTGAGAGCTGCTTCTGTGCAGGGGAAAAGTAATAAACATAAATCACAGCACCCCCAGCAGATTTTCCGGAGTTTTAGGCTCTAAGGAACCATGTCTTAGATCGTTCAGTCCCTACAAGAACCCTGTGAGGTTCATCTTCTCACTACTCTGTGTTCCAGAGGAGCCACCTGAGGCTCTGAGAGCTGCATCTTCAAGACACAGCCGGTAGGGGACAGAGACACCTCCGTGCCTTGGAGGGGATGGACACTCACGTTCTAACCAGTAGTTCCAAAAAGTGTGGCACGGTGATAAAGTCCCAGGAGGGGCCCAGGCAGGTGGCATAGGAGGAGATGAGTTTAGTTAGCAAGGCTGGAACCAGGGAGTCCAACAGCGTCTCCCCTGTGCCGGGCTGGAAAGTTGACATCCTGCAGATCTCATTTCCATACTGTGGGGACAAGGAGGGACATGGGAGTCAATGGTAACACCATGAACCACCAGAGGATCGGGATCTGGAAGTCACACTAAGAAGTACCAACCCTTCAGGGACTTGTGTACGTGGAGAACCTGGGTGCCCATAGTGAAAAGGGTTCTAGGCTGTCAGAGTAAAATTGCATGTGAGGATGGAGAATGATAAAACGATTCATGCCTTCAAGGCATCTTCACAGTGTTTGTCGTCTGTGGGGCAATGGCATCGTGTATATCAACAGCCTGCATGAGGAGCATCATCCCTGCAAGTCCTCAAGGTCTGGGGAGGCCTCGTCCCCTCCTCATTTTAGCGACAGGGCACAGGACAATACGCTCTAGAAGAACACTGTGACTTAAAGGGACATGATTGTTTTTGTTGTTGCCTGAACGTGAGTCTGGAGAAACAGCTACGGCCATCCCAGCCCTAGGCCAGGGGAAAATGCCGAAAGACTCCAGCGTGGGAGGAAGCGCATCCCAAGGCCCAGGATCTGCCAGGCAACTCGGGGAAGAGAAACTGCAGGCAGGTATGGAACCCGTGAAAGGTTACGCAAATGTATGTTTGAAACTGGAAATGAAACAAGGTGATTTTCTTTGCCACACAGACGACAGATTGGCAAAAAGTTCAAAGAATGTTAGTATTCAGGGGAGGCTGTGTTCAGAGACGCAGCTACTTTCAGAGGCTGCTGGTGACCGTGTGAGCAGCTGGAGCCCTTTTGGAAAGTCAGCTGGCTAGAGCTGTTGAAACTTGCTATCTGCATATCCTTTCACCCAGATTTCCCTTTCCCGGGTGTCTGTCTTCCGCAAGGGATTTGTATATTTTATGGGTTGAATTGTGTCCCCTCCCCCAAATGTAACCGTTTCTATTTTCAACCCCAGAGACTCAGAATTTCACTGTTTTGACGCAGAGTTCTCCAAGAGGTAATTCAGGTGAAGTGAGTTCATTAGGGTGGCCCCTAATTTAATATGCCTGGAGTTCTTTAAGGAGAGGTGGTCAGCGCACAGAGACGTTGAAGAGAAGACCCTGTGCTGACCGAGATAGAAGTCAGCCATCTCCAAGGCAAGGAGAGAGGCCCAGACAAAGCACCCCAGGCTGACAGCTTGACATTGGAGTTCCAGTCTCCAGAATTGTGAGGAACCGAATTTCTGTGATTAAGCCTTTCAGTCTGTGTGGCATGTTATGGCAGCCCTGGCAAACTGCTCCAGCCTATTAGGACACACTTAGGATTATGCTCCCTGCAGAAAGGCTGCCTAGAAAGGGAATTTTATCACAACAGGCTCCACCAGCACTGAGAGGCTGACCCGCTGTGGAGCACAGCCTCCCTTAAGGAATATTACAGTGACATGCGAGGGTGCAGCTCCTGCGCGATGGGCCTGCAGGGATGAGTTCTGTGAGATGACACTTTAAAGACAGATGCATAGAGTAGCTTCACCTTCTTTTGTTGTAATCAATGATCCGCCCCCCCACTGCCCCCCTTGTTTGTGTAAAAGTGTTGGATTTTAAATCCTAGAGGTCTGGCAGGGCAGTGGAGCTGCCTGTTGCCAGAGATCCACTTAGGGTGGGGAGTTAAAATGATAACAATATGAGTGTGTTGCTATAGTGTTATCACTGTACTCAATTCTTGTGGCAACATGCTGAGATACTCCTGGCATAGCATAAAGTGAAAACAGATGGATTTTCTCTGATCTT
>NW_012100877.1:146550-164235 GCF_000951045.1 Mandrillus leucophaeus | reverse complement strand
CTATAGTGTTATCACTGTACTCAATTCTTGTGGCAACATGCTGAGATACTCCTGGCATAGCATAAAGTGAAAACAGATGGATTTTCTCTGATCTTCCTCTGATAGGCGAGAGGGACTTTGCCTGTAACCAAGTTGCCACTGGGGACTGATGGCAGCCAGATTTCTTTGGGAGAGGACAGTGGCTCACTCAAGTGTGAAAGCCCTAGAGCTTAGGGAGTCCCCATATTCATGTTTGAGTCTTCGGCCCACCCTAGTTTTCTCTAGTCCCTGTCTATGGAGACCGTTCTGTGCCCAATCTCACCCCAGACCAGCACTGGCCGTTGTTGGGGCATGGTGCACCTGTCCCTTAAAGAAGATGGAGAAATGAAATCCATCCAACAGCTCCTACTTGATCCGCTGTGTAGAGCTCTGCAAAGAGAGTGCCCGAGAGCCGGACCAAGAGGTGTCAGTGGCCTGCCTGGCTGACCCCACAGTGGGACACACCCATTAAAACTCCTCCCTGCCTACCCCTTCCTCAACAAGATTTGGGACATGGGAGCATCTGCATAGACCTCCCAGCCAGAGAAAGTTGAGGTCTCCGGCAGATGAAGCTTGAGGTCTTGGGATTCAGATCTGAGCAGACAAACAGTATCCTCGACCCTCACCTTCCCATCCTGCCAGGCATGGTCTGGGCTGCGAACCTGACATACCTACTAGGCTCCAAACACCTGACAACCAACCTGCTCCTGTCCAGGGAGGGCCCCTCATCTCCTGTTTCCCCCAAACACATCAGGAGGGGCTCGGCACTGCCCTGATGGGCAGAGCTGAGGCCTGGACTGGATGGGCCTGCCCTGGGCCCTGTGTTACCTGTGGGTGCCTTCTGGCAAAGGGCCAGAGGCGTCGAGGGTGAGGGTTGAACCAATGTCTATATTCTCGGGAAAGAGTCTCGTTTTGGCCTCTTCTGCAACGAGAAGGTCGGCAGCACGTCGGGACACAGCAGGAGAACATGTTGTTCTCCCGAGCGTCGCCTACCAAGTGAGCTGGAAATGGGGCTGTCTCTAGAATATGGGTGCCTAGTTACCAGAATTCTAAGTTCTGTTGGGGATCTGTCAGTAAGAAAGTGAGGTCACATCTTGTAGGTTCCATCCTGTAAGCTCCTCCTCTCCATAAGACCTACTCAAAGGTCCCTCTGGGTTTCTGGCCACTCACCCTCCCCCATCAACTCCTTACCTGTTCACCATTATGCAAAAGTGTGCTCCTTCAGCACCTTGGGAAGAGAAGACTAGGATATAACCGGGGTCCCAGGTTTGAGGAGCCAGTGCTGGGTCAAAAAACCTTTATATTAGCAGTTGTGAGACCCTAGAGAACTCCTTTGGTGTTTTGGGGCCTCCCCAGCTTGCACAATGGGATTTATGCTAGCATCTCCTTCCTGGGGAACTCATGCGGTGTGTTTGAGATAGATCTTAAAGACTCATGGTGTGGTGGTCCTTGTAGATACAGCATACACTTCGAGATGGAAGAACTACAAGAAGGGGTGAGAGATAGCATGGAATACAACTCCAGTGCGTCTGGGGTCCACAGTGTGTTCTCAGAAAATCCACTTTTGTTCTGCCTCGTCTTTCATGCTGCACCAGTAGAGGTTGAGATTAAATAAAATTCAGACATCCTGCTCTGACATTGCACCTTCCAGTGCCTTCTCATTTTATTTAGACCCAGACCCTGTGCCTCGTCTCAGCCTTGGGTGGGCAGCATCCACAAAGACAGCACTGAGGCGTTAGTGACTCCCTTCTGAATGATGGAATATGACACAGATGATGGAATAGCACTTCTGGGACAGTTCAGGCTGTTACAGCAAAGAGCTGTCGCCTGGGGAGCTCGTCAAAACAGATTTGTATTTCTCCCAGTTCTGGAGGCTGGAAGTTAGATATCAGGGTACCAGCCTGGTCAGGCCCTAGTGAGGAAAATCCCGCCCCATTTACTGAGCTTTTACAGGTACTGTCTTTTCCTTGGAGGACGACTGAAATTTAGGAGCGTGGGTAGACCTCCATGCAAAGCCCAGCTCCCACTTGTACCGTGGTGACCGTGAGGAAGTCATAGAGCATCCCCGTGCCTGTTTTCTCCTCTGAGAAATGGCGTTAGTGAGAATTGCTTCCGTTTTTAATCACAGAATACAAAGCATGCAAAGAAGTTAACTTAGTGCCATTGGGCAGAGAGTGAGAGCCCAGCAAACCAGAGAGATCAGCTTGCCCACAGCAGTGGCGAGGAGTGCGGAGAGTGGGTGAGGCTGGGGCAGGAAGCAGGGCAGCCTGCCAGAGCCCAGGAACAGGTGAAGGGCAAGAGTGAGCTCCTCACCCTGAATTCTCAGGGGACACAGGCATGCAGGGGCTGTGGGGAGCACAATCATCAGGGCTGCTCTCGTTCCCCTAGTTCCCTCCATATCTGTCGTGGTCCCAGGGCCCCTTCTCCCTGTGTTTCCTCTCTGCCCTGCTTTCTTCCTGGCTGCCCTCCTTGGACTCATTTTTGGCCCTGGTCAGGTGGAGTCTTCAGGTAACTGTAGACCTATTAATAACTCCTCTGAGGTTCAACATGCCATTTATTGAGACCTCTGAGCTTAGTGGGAAACCAACTCCTGCTGGGACCTGAGAGAGGGCTGGAGGGAGCTGACAGTGCAATGGCAGTTTTCCCTGGGGCAGCCAATCCAGGACCCACTGGCAGGTATCTGCTGAACTCGAGCTTTGTTTTGAGTCTCTGGGGTTCTGAGGTGTGATTTCCCCTCTGAAGATATGCTGAGCCCCAGCTAGGTGCCTTAGCCTCAGACATGGGTCCCCCTGAGCTGGGAGCTGTGCTCTAGCCTCAGTGTCCTAGGACACCTCACACCTGGCCCTGCCCATTCTGGCTTCCGAAGCCAACAGAGAGGGTCTGTAGAAATTCCTAGATATGAAAGGGCTACAAATAAGTCATAGGAAGTATATTTACATAACGCATTACTTTTCAGCCATCACTATACGTTTACTTCAGCAAAGGCAAAATTTAAAAATGTTAATACCCTGTGTCACCCTGCAGAGATTTGCGTTTATTTGATGAGGCAGGAGATAGGCATCTTTGGTTTTTTGTTTGTTTGTTTGATTGTAACAGGATCTTGCGCTGTTGCCTGGGGTGTAGCCCAGTGGCATGATCATGGACATTGCAACCTTGACCTCCCAGGCTCAAGAAATCCTCTCTTCTCAGCCTCCCAAGTTGCTGGGACTATGGGCCTGCACCACCATGCCATGCTAATTGTTGTGTTTTGCAGAGATGGGGTCTCACTATTCCTCCCCAGCTGGTCTTTTAAAGTCCTATTCTCAAGCTATTCTCCTGCCTCTGCCTCCCACAGTGCTCCATTTACACACCTGCACTACTGTGCCTGTGTCCCTTTATCTTTTAAGAGCTTCCCTAGTGCTTTTACTAGGCATCCAAGCAAAGAAGGCTTTGCTTGCAGAAGGCTCATGGAACCCTGTTGAGACTGCATCTTTTTCACAGCCAGCAGATTGTTCCCTGAAGTGTCTGCTTAGCAGTGCACAGGCTATTTATATCAAGGGCTTTGGAAAGTTTTTGGGTTTGGGGGCTGACTGGGGCATGAGTGTTGGCTGTGGGATCTGTCACAACCTGGTCCTATGGGACACCCAGTCTAAGATCCTTCTTCCCAGGCCACCATCCTGTCTCCCACTGCCCCTATGGCAGGAGGCCAAAGATCATGACTCCGTGGACAGAGGCATCCAGGTGCGGGACCAAAGTGGAGTGACTCCTTGGGAGGGGTGACTTACAGCTGCTTGCTGGAAGGGTGTTGGGAAGTATTGGTCCGCCAGCTGTCACGTCCACCTGTTCCTGCTGAATCCCAGCGATCCTCACTTGGTGTCTGGGTCTCAGAAGGGTGTGGCCCTGGGTTCTTGGCTAGCTGAGCTGGTGGCTTGGCAGTCTCTTGGGGGCTCTTGTATGTGAGGCCTGACCTGAGTTGCTTCAGGAAACTTTTGCCCCTAAGTCTGCCTCTTTCTTAAGAGCAGAGCCTTTGTGTGGAGATCTGGCTGGCCTCCCTAGCATCCAGCCTCTTCCGTTCTGTTATGTCTGGGTTTGAGGCTGTGTGGAGGGGTCTCTCCATAGAGGAGGCAAGGTCAGTCGTGTGGGTCAGAGTGAAGCATGGTGATCCCAGCTGGCTGTGCCCGGCCTTTAACTGGAGGAGTCTGAGAATGACCAGGCCTGGGGAGCTGCCTTCCTGGGAAACAGCATGTCTCCTCCCCTATTGTGGAGTTTCTGGATGTGACCCAGAGTGTGCTGGGCCTCTAGCATGTGCTGGGTGTAGCTGTGTGATTCAGGGTGGGAGGTGCAGGGGATCATCTGCTCTGAGCCAGGTAAGGCCTGGACAGGACTGGGGCAGCCCTTGAAGAAGCCAGGTCTGGTGGGAGAGTAGACATGGGTAGGAAGGGGACAGGGTCACCAGGACTGTGTGTCACTTGTTCTTGCTGCTTGGTCTACCCTGGGAGTGAGGACAGAGGTGGAGGCTGCTGTGGACCCACTTTGGCTTCCTGAAAGCAGGTGTTCACGTGGGGAGCACGGCAGGTGGAGGACAAAGCTGGTCTCTGAGATGTTGAGTGGTTCTTTGTATATCATTGTCCTTTTCCTTTCTGCCATCCCCAACAGCTCTGCTGTACCAGCCCCTTGACCAAGTAAGTCACTCAGAGCATCCTGGTCCTACACATGGGTGTTATGGCCCCTGAAGGGCCAGAGAGGGCTTAGGGGTTTCTCAGAAGAGTGAGCCCAGGGTGGGAGGGCACCAGAGTCACTGAGAACAGACCATTTGAAAAGTTGGGCAGAGGGATCCTGGGCCCTGAGTATGCCTGCCTGACCTGTGGTAACCATGCCAACAGGGCCAAGGCCTCAGTAGAGCTTAGCTACTGAGCTTGGCTTTTGGCCAGTTGCTCTCTTGGTGCAGGCAGGAACGTCTTACTTCCCCAACCGTTGTCTTTTGGTCTCCAGGATCCTTGGAGCAGCTGCAGGGTGGGTAGAGGGGTGTCTCTCCCAGCTGCTTGGTGAGATGAGCGTCCACCTGGCTGCCTCTGCTAGGGGAAAAGAGTAATGACTGCAGCTGGGAGAAAAGCGAGCCGGGCCCTTTTAGAGTCAACCCTGCTGCTCCGATTCTAATTTTCCGTTCAGATTTTGCTGGCAAGAGTGTGGGTCCCTGAGGGCCTGCCCTTGAATTCTTTTGGTGAGAACTGAGCATTGCTCAGGAGCTTCTCATTAAGCCCCAAACAGACAGCCCCCAATTCACCACCTCATCCCTTACCAGGACCTGCTGAAGTGCACACCTGTGGACCACCCAGACTGCCTACCACTACAGGATGCCCTCCGCATCTCCCAGGACTTGTTTCCAGCATCAGGGCAGACATTGACCCCACTGGACTGCAGTCACAATGGACTGCCAAGGTGGAGGTGAGCTCAGGGTCCAGCAAGGCCTCGCGCTCAGGTTAAGGAGCCCAGGGTGGACCAGATCCCCTGCCCCTTCTCTGATGGCACAGGCATCGCTCTGTGCTGCTTGTCTCTGCAACCCTGATCCCCCATTTCCAGCCAAGGAGAGGACTTCGGTCCCTGGTCACACTGATTTGATTCCGTGTGGCATTCTGGGCCCTAGGCTGAGAGCTTTAAGCCCAGTGTCTCAGTCATCCTCCAAAGAATCCAGTGAGCCAGAAGAGGACACAGGCCCAGAGCGTCTCTCCAGGTCCACCGCACAGTCTTTGAGCTGTGTCAGAGCTGGATTCTTTATCTGGGGCTGGCTGGGTGGAGGCCCCATGCATTGTCCCCCGCACCAGGGAATTCGTTCTATGGGTACCTCATACTTGAGTGCAGATACATGCCTATGCCATCAGGGTGACCCGGGAGGCTGAGGGAGCAGGACATCTCAGCCACTTTAGATTGGTCTGCACGAGAAAAAGCCAGGAAGGGAGCCCCACAGAGGAAAAGGCTGGTACTAGAGGTAGCTGAGGCCATCCAGGTTGCTGGAACATTCCACGTGGGCTCCTGGATGTCAGACAGCAGTTTCCCTGGAGGCCCTTCTTGGTGCAAGGGTGTGGGTTAGTCCAGTGAGGGGAAGCATTACTCAGCATTAGAGGCACAATTCACCCCTGTGGGTCGGCAGCCTGGCCCAGATCAAAGGCTTCCCGACCGATAGAGGTTGTTAAGTGGCCCTTAGGAGAGAAGACTGCCAGAGTTCATGTTCGTTTGTTACATTTGTGAGTGAGGGGCGAGTCTGGAGAGTGTCTAATGGTGCATAGGGAGCTGTTTCTGTGCAGTTGTTGGTTCAGGTTTGCAAAACCATGAAATATCACTAGTTTGTTTTGGTCCGGGGATATCTGAAAAATCTCTGGAAGACTTAGAGTAGCATCGGTTGCAAGTCATCTTAACTGTACGCTTTCAGTACACGCAGCTACATATTGCAGTATACGAAGGTCACGCGGTGTGTCATTCAGACAGGAAAGGCTGGGACAGATGGTTGCAGCCCCATTGAAGCCCTCCTGACTCTGACGGTGGCTGAGGGATACTCTGGAAATCCTCATGGAGTAGAAACCATCCAGAACCCAGTTGAGAGGCAGCTGCAGGTCCCCCCAGGACACTTCTGCAGCCCGACTGAAGGCAGCCCAGAGTCTCCCATCCCCTGGGTGTATCTTTTTAAAATGTGTCCATCTTATATGAATTTGGGTTTGGTATTTGGCTTCCTCATTGTGTCTGTTTTTCTGTATTTTTGTGTTAATGCCAATACCATATTGTTTGGATCACTGTAGCTCTTCTATGTCATTTGTAATCAGGGAGCATAATACATCCATGTACTTTGTATTTCCCAGTGGTGAGATTGCTGGATGACGTAGTGGTTGTATTTTTCGTTGGAGGAGGAACTGCCGACTATTGCTCGTAGTGTGTACACCAATTTCCATTGCCACCCATAGTGTCTAAGAGGTTCCCTGCCTGCAGATCCATGCTGGTGATTGCCTGTTAAAAATTCTGTTTTTGCTTTTGGCAACATTCATTTTATGTGGATGGGGACACTGTCTTAGTATGGCTTTGGTTTACATTTTTGTGATGATTAGTGATGTGGGCAACCTTTTCCTTTATCTGTTACTTCATTTCCTGTCTTTTCAGAAATGTCTATCGGTTCTTTGCCCAAGTTCTGTTGGATTGTTTGGTTTTGTTTATTTTCTTATTTTGTGTTAGTTTCTGGTATATGTCAGATGAACAGCTTCAGCTATATGATTCCTTATACTCAGCGCCTGGCAGCATCCTCTGCTCATTCCATCTCTTCTGCTCAGTGACCACTGCCTGTGTCCCATCCTTCTCCCTCCCCAGGGCAGGGCCCAGACCTCCTACCTCCCATGTTTCCTTATCCTCATGGAGGCCTGGCCCAGTGAGGGGCCAGCCACATGGCACAGTGTCCAGGGCTTTTCTGAGTGGTGGGCAGGCCAGTTGGCATGGAAAATGGTGTCTGGGGTTTCTGAGTTGACTACTGAAGGCAAGGTCCATGCTTGGGAGTGGAACTGTGGATGTGCGAGCAGACAGTGACTGGTGAATGGCAGAGACCAACTAGGCTGTCAGATCTCTGTACCATGGTGGAGTGTGTGTCCTGTGACCAGGAGAGGCATGGAGGGGACAGCCCTGTGGTCCCTACACAGCTGCTCAGTAAGGAGCCAGGGCCTCGGGGCTGGGCCCTGGGCTCACCGATAGGGACTCAGCCGCCGTGTCCTCTCTGGCCCAGCAGAGTCTCTGAACAGAGACCTTTGCATGGTCTTGGCAGGTGCTTCCTCCCAAGGCTCCCTTAACAGATAAAGCAAACCTTCCCCATCCTGGGTCTGCAGTGTGATCCCAGCCCCCAGCCCCAGGACTCAGGGAGGGCTGGGCGGTCTCAGACGGAAACAGTTTGCAGAAGCAACTTCTTCTCTGGAGAGGGTGGAAGAAAAGGAGGCCTGGGCATTGCAGCCCCATGGTGGGATCGGGGGCTGAATCCACCACATCCTGGACTCCTTGTGCTCCTCTCTCACTGCATAGGTTGCGGCAGGCCTTGGACACCAGGCTTCAGTTTCCAGCTTGTGTCAGCTCCTCTGCCTCAGACTCCATGAGCATTACACTGGTGGGTGCCCACATTCACCATTGTCTCTGCCTGCAACCTCCCTCTCCCAGCCTGTGCTGACTCGGCCACCCTCCACCTGTGCATCCCTGGGGCATCTGCCACGCTCACCTGCACCCTGAGCTGACTCAGGCAGCCTCCTCACCCCCAACTCACCTCTGCGTACCTGGGGGCATCTCAGGCTCACCTGCACCCTGTGGTGACTCGCCGTCCCCACCCCACCTGTGCATCCCCGGGTGCATCTCAGGCTCACCTGCACCCTGAGCAGTGGCTTCCATGTTGGTGACTATACAATATGCTGGGAAACCTCCCTGATTTCTCCTAAGATACAGCCCAGACTCAGGCAAACAGCAGGGCTCTGCACTGAATCTGATTTTCACTGTGCTCCTACTCATGGCAGTGGAAGCTGCTTTAGCTCCTTGCCATGTTCGGATAAGTAGCATGTAAGACAAAACCCCTGGGCCTAGAGACCTTGACCGTGAGCATCTTCCCACTAAGAAGCTTCTGTGGGGCCCCTGGAGGAGCCGCCTGCCACTTAGTAAGACATGCCCATGAGCAGGAGAGAGAGAAGTGAACAGGTGGTGCCTTAACACAAGGCAGGCTCTGCCATCTTGGGAAGGCAAAGACAGATGAGGCAATAGAGCCCAATGCACAGCCCACTAGGGTCTGGACTAAACTCATAGGAGTCAAAACTGTTTTCTGTGCCTGGAAATCCTGATGGATACAACCAAGTCCATCCACACTTGGGTCCAGCATCTGATGCCACACAGAGTGAGCCTGGTGTCTCTAGTGATGCGCCCAGGGCTGACATATCGACACTCATCCTGCACATGGACACACTTTCCCCTTTTCCAACCTGACTACAGTGAGGTGGACACGGCCTCTAACCACCCTCACAGGTAGCATCCCCCAGAGCCACCCTCCTCTTCTCTCCACAGTCACTGCATTCCTCAGGCCTCTCCGTCTCTCCTGGGGGCTCTCGGGTCTATTTTTTTTTTTGGAGATGGTGTCTCGCTGTTGCCTAGGCTGGAGTGCAGTGGCGCGATCTTGGCTCACTGCGAGCTTCTCCTCCTGGGATGACGCCTTTCTCCTGCCTCAGCCTCCAGAGTAGCTGGGACTACAGGCGCCTGTCACCATGCCCGGCTAATTTTCTGTGTTTTTAGTAGAGACGGGGTTTCACCGTGTTAGCCAGGATGGTCTCGATCTCCTGACATCGTGATCCGCCCACCTCGGCCTTCCAAAGTGCTAGAATTACAGGCGTGAGCCACCACGCCCAGCCCAGGGGCTCTCGGGTCTTAACCCAGCTCCACATAAGGATTTAGAGACACGTGACCCTGTTCCTGCTGTGGGTTCCCTTCTCCAGGGACTCCTCTCTAGGAAGGACCATCTCCAGGCATCAGAGCAGCACACAGCCCTTCACAGCCTTCCTCCTCCTCTCAGCCCCATGGCCTGGCTCTCTGCTCCGCACCCTTGGTCAGTCTCTTTAACAAGACAGTAAATTATTGCTCATTTCCTAAAAATGCTGCATTCATCCAGCCCGAGAGTGTTTGCAAATGGAGGCTGTTGATGCATTTTTTTTCCTTATTATTTTTCTTTTTTCTTCCTTTTTGGCTCCTTTCCAATTAATTAATTAACTAACCTCCCTGGGAGTGGCCTCAGGCTCTACACAAGGTGAGAGCTGAAGTCCTCAGCAGGTGGAGGGTGGGCGGCGTCTCTCAGCGCAGCGTGTCATCATTTTTTAGCTCCAGAATCAGTTTCCCTAGAACTCCCAGGACAGTACCTCAGCCACGCAAACCATTTGGCTCAGGCCCCTGAAGTCCCTTGCATGAGTGAGAATCTCTCCTGGTCACCTACTGAGAGATATCTGGTGATGGCACGGCACAGTGCGCATGGCTGTGGTATGTGGAGCAGGAAGGTAGGTCTGTGTGGTTTTCCCATGCCCTGAGCTTCCTGAGACCTGAAGTCCCCGCAGCTGTGGGTCTTGTGCCTCCAGCCCAGACCTGCAGGGAAGACAGTGAATGCTGTCTGTCACTGTGTGGCCTGGCACTCTGAGGAAGCAGAATTGTTAACACTTGGCTCATCTGCTCTGCATTCCTCCTCCCTACCTGAAACATAAACTGCTCCAAGACAGGTCTCGCAGAGAACCAGCCCAGGGCTGGATTTGCATGGAGAGCTGCCCCCTGGGTGTGGGGAGGTGCTGGGAGGAATGGAGGCCACTCACACCCTGGCTTGGAGGGAGCGACTCCCAGAGGCCACAGGGGCATGGTCATTCCTCCCTTCTTCTTCCTCTCATCCCCACACACCCCTCTCCTCTCCGTGCACACATTATTCTGGACTCTGCAGTTTCCAGCTTCTCTATCCCTCCAGAGGTCAGGTCTCAGCCTGTGCTGACCCAGCGGTCGTCAGGGCTGAGCCTCCAGGAGGCAGAATCTCCACCCGCAGAGAATACCCGCCACATCCCGATTAACTGGGGTCCTGCTCCAGGGCCACCTGGGAAATGCCTCAACATCTTCTCTGCTGGAATGAGCCTGCTCTGAATCCCAGGGCAGGCCTCAGCTCCCAGTCAGCAGCTCAGCCTCCCAGAGCTTCTCTGGGCTGCAGTAAGTGCAGGAGGTGGATGATGACGTTGACCCGGGACAGCAGCCTCAGTGCCGATCACACGGTGCTCAAGGCCATGGGAATGGAAGACCTGAATTCCCCTCACTGTCAGGGCAGGGCTGCCCCTACTCCAGCCAGGCTGCACTTCTGCTGAGAAGTTCTTCCACCCCAACCCAGGGTACAAGGCCTGACATTCCTGAGATGTCATCCCCTCTTTTCTCCACCTCTCCATGATTCAACCATGGGCTGCTTTGATGGAAACTTGTAGGTGCAGTTGCCCTTGGGGTAATAGAAAATCATTTCTTTAGCCTTGGGGTGGGTGAATGGACAGTTTCTCCATCCTGCACAGGCTGGACACAGGAGCAGGGGTCACAGCTGTGCCCACCCCAGAGACAAGCCTCATCCCATTGCTCAGTCCTGGAAACTCTGGCATCCTCTCAGGCTGGCGTGTTTTACCTCCAGTTCCTTTCTACTCCATCAGCGATCCATAAAACATCTTCTTTCCACCCTGAGTCTTCCACTCTACTCCGGCTCCTTCCATCTGGATTTCATGATTCCATGGGTAGGATGGCTCTGAAGGTCAGAAGAGGCCGTACCTCTTGGCTTCCTTGGCCAGCAAGTCCAGGACGTCCGCTCTGCAGGACTAGAGCCCAGGACTGATGACTGCAAATGTCAAAGGCATTTTAGAAAAATATCTTAGATTGCATGCACCACAAGACAGGAGGCGTTGTTCCACTGTTTTTCCATCTTGTTAACCATTTTTTCCATCAATATCAATATTCTCTGTTCAAGAAATACAGTTTTTTGAAAAAAATAGGATGCGTTTTAATTTCATCTTCAGCACAGTAGTACTATTCTATGTTTAAATCAATGTTATGGAGGTAGGATTTATATAAAATCACATGCGTCTATATTAAGAGCACAGCTTATGAGAAATGACTAATATGTAAAAATGGATAAACATATATGTGAGAGAGAGCGTGTGTGTGTGTGTGTATGTGTGTAGAGAGAGAGAGAGAGAGGGGAAATCTTTCAACAGCTCCACAATGAACATACAGAGTGTTACTATCACCCATAAACATCTCTCATGCCAAATTTCAGTGACTGTCTCACCAACCCTGGCCCCAAGCACTAGGAATTTGCTTTCTGTCACTATAGATTAGATTTCTCTTGGGTAGGATTTCATCTCGGTAGGAACATGTACCATGTCCTCTGTTGTACCGACCTTCTAGCACTCAGCACAACAGCTTTGCGATCCACTCAGGTCATATGTCTTGTGATGCTGTGCAGGGCTCCATTTTGTGGACATACTTTCATTTATTCACCTACTGGCAGTCACTTAGGTTGTTTCCAGCCTAACCCATTATGAACAATCCTGCAATGTCCCTTCCTCTATAAGTCATTGTGTAGACACACATTTTTGTTTCTCTCGGGCAGTTCACTAACAGCAGAATGTAATATCTTACATGGGGAAGAGTGAGCACGCATTTGCAAAGCGGTTGTGTTCCTGGCAGCAGATCTCAGAGGTGTAGTTGTCTGTGTCCTGTCAAGAGTTCTTCCTGCCGCTCGACTCCCTCCGGGCCATCATTGTGTTTGTGTAATGAGAGAGCATGATGACTTAATTTTCCATTTTAGACTCAAACTGCTTGATACATGTCATATGCTTATTCAACGTTTGCACAGATTCTCTGGCCAAGGGGCCATGTGGCTCCCTTCCCACTTCTCCCTGGGCAGTCCCTCGTGGTTCTGCTTGCGTTGCTGCTGCTCGTCTTCCTGAGTCCTCCACGCTGGCCTGTGTGGTGCTCACCGGGAACAGGAGAGACCTGCAGGAGCAGGTACAGCACCTGGGACCCCAGCAGGCACTTCGGGCCGGGCTCTGCAGAGCCAGGACAGCTGGGAAAGCTCCAGGCCCAGGTACCATGAGCTGGTGGTGGCTGATGTGCAGCAACTCAGTAGCAGAGACTGTCCTGTGAGTCCCCTAGAGGGGAGCTTTTCTGTCTGGAAGCTCGTACCCTGCAGGGACCTGGTGTGACCCTGGGAACTGGGGGTGGCCCTGCGGGAGCAGGTCTAGAACAGCACTGCGATGGGCCATCTATACCATGGCTGGGCTCCTCTCCTGCTCATGGTCCTGGCTGCCTGCACAGCTCAGGGGAGCTTCTGTGCTGGGGGAGGGCAGGCAACACTGAACCTTCCTGCCCCGTCTCCTCTCCTGAACTTTTGGTCTCACATCTGTTTTCAGGAGCGGCCTCCCAGGCTGTGGTAACTCAGGAAGCGTCACTGTCCAGAGCTCCTGGAGGGCTGGTCACACTCCCCTGTGGCTGGACTGCTGGGACCGTCATCACCAGTCACTCTGCCCACTGCATCCAACAGAAGCCCAATCTAATCTGTCAGCTCAGGGTCTCATAGGTGACACCAGGAACCGGGGCCCAGGGTCCCTGTCTGATTTTAGGCTCCCTGCTTGGCAACAAGGCTGCCCTCTCGTCACGCAGCCCAGCCCAAGCAGGAGGCCAGGTGTTACTGTGCTCCGTGGCACAGCAAGTCTCTCCACAGTGACGCAAATGGTCCATGTAGGGTGCTATTGTAAAATTCCATAAACTAGATGGCGCGCACACAACAGAAATTTACTTACACTGAGAAGTCCAACATGGAGATAGTGGGTGAGGCCATGCTGGATGAGGGCAGCTTCCTCCTTCATGGGCCGCTGTCTTTCTGCTGTGTCCTTGCAGGGTGGGCATGGGAGAAGCTACAGGAGGCTCTTTGGCGGGGCTCAGTCGTTATGACCTAATCTCTGCACAGAGGCTGTGCTTCCTGAGGTCATCGCACTGGGGGTTAGGATGTCCACACATGGCTTTGTGGACACACATTCAGTGTCTGGCAGGGGCAGCTTGAAGGGCAGTGGGGGAGGAGGGCAGTGAGCGTCAGTTACAGCTGGAGACCAGCAGGGCCTGTGGCTCTTTCCACTGACAACCTCTTGACAATTTTTTTTTTTCTGGGGAAAAAAGGCCAAAGAGATTCTTGGAGAAACTACTCCATGAAATGAGCGTGTCTAGGCAGTGCAAGTGGTGGACATTAGTGGAAGTGACGGTGTCCATCACGATGGCTCCTCAGGTCTGAACATGCTTTCCCAAATGCTGTTACTGGTCAACCAGTGTCATCTGAGATGACTTATGGGTCTTGCAGCTGGATTAGGGGTCACTCACAGTTGCTCTTCCAGAAACAGCCTGCATTCCATGGCCAAGTTGTGTGCAGTGATGAAGGCCGAGCCCCCCACCCACTTCAGGACTTGGAGGGGCCGGCCCAGCTCCAGAGGTCATCATAGAAGGGGCTGAGTTTGCTATAACAGCTCCACATTGAGGCTGATTCTTGAAGTTCCACGACCGCAGGAGTGTTGTTAAACCAGAAGTGAGCAAAGGGGACAGAAACAACAAGTTGCTGCTATGAGACCTGGGAGTGCAGATGGGAGAGGTCCACGTCCAACCCCCACCTGACGCGCACTGGGAGAGCTGGGTCCCCAGGTTCTAGTGTCTGGGAGAGAGCTGTGCCCATGGATATCCTGCAGTGCAGGCCAGCACCAAACCCAGCCCAACCTCTCTATGCTCAGTTCTCAAGAGATGATAACCGACAAAACCCTAGTGTTTGATATTTGGTGGTGGCAGAGGCACAAAAGAGCAGGTCATGTGGGAAAGATAATGTTTGAGAAGCAAAGCAAGAAAAGATGACAAACCTGACACTCAGAGGCCACAGGCATAATCGCTTAACATTTTACAAATTACACATATTTCCTTCTTTTCTGATTTCATCCCCCTCTTCCTTCTTCATCTCTGAAGCAGCAGGCCTGGCTGGGTTGCCCCTGGGAAGCCTCTTCATGGTGCCCTCTCTCCAGTGTGCACATCTGCCTGGAGTGTCTTCATTGTCACTGCTGGAATCATGTCTCCTGTGGCCAAACTCTGGAGACACAAACCAGCAAGAAAGGTGTTACCCAGAGGAGCTCACCCAGCCTCCCTGCTGCAGGAGAGGCCACGCTGGCTCCCACAGCAACTCCCTGCTCCGTCCTCTGCCTTCTCAGAACTTACCTGGGCTCTCTGGAGTCAGAGGCCTTCAACAAGTCACTGCTCACATTTGCAAACTTTCACATCTAGAGAGGACCCCCTTTCAACCTGCCTCTCCCCTGTCCTCCGGATCATTACGGCTCTCACCGCCAGCCTTATCAATGTGGGACTCCAACCACAATGGGCAGGCTTCAGGTCCGTGATCCAGTAAACAAATTGTGGCAGGTCAGAGCTGTTGCTGCAAGACTGTTCTGTGTGGATGGAAATGTTCTCTCTGCATTGGGTGCAGGGCTACTGGGCACTGGAAACGTGCCTAGTATGATGACAGACTAGATATTACATTTAAAAAAAATTAAATAGACACCCCTGGCTAATGAGTGCCACCCTGGAGAGCATAGCGCTGGGGATCCAGAGATGCGGGAGACATCACCTCCCCTCCCCTGGTTTTTCCTTGCAGAGCAGCTATCGATGGACAAGTGTTACCTTTCATCTAATAGGCACTTCCTGTGCACAGGCACAAGTATTGCCCACTCTGTGAGGCCCTAGTGGGGGCTAAACAGTGGGTCACATCCAGGTCCTAGAGGGGTTCACAGCTGGGGGCAACTTGTAAGCAGAGTGAAGAACATGGCCCTGCAAACCCTGTGTTGGAAAATTAGGGAAGCGGCAGCAGAGGGGAGGGAACACCTCGCTGTCCCCAGGAGCCCACCCTCATCTCCCCTGGCCCTGTGCCACAGCCTGGAGTGTCATGAACTGCACACGTATAAAGTGTAAAATTGGATAAATGTTAAATATATCTCCTAATACGTATATACTTGCAATCGTGGAGATTGGAGTTTTTCATTTGGAAACTGACAGTAGTGGCTATGCTGCTAGAGGGGAAATGAATCCAGGGACTACTACACAGGCACATTCGGAGAACAGCGGACACATTCACACACACAGCACCTGCCCCGTACGCCAGCCTCCCATCATCCGAAGGGGAGTACAGCTGCTCCCTGAAACATGGCCATCACTCTTTATCTGGAAAATCAACTTCCGTTACCACTTCCCTGATCCTCACCCCCAACAGGAACCCAAAATCAAGGAGGCTTTTCCAACTAAAGGCAAAAGGAAAGTTCCACTTTCCACGTCGCCTTGACTTTTTCTCAGCAAGTGAGTGATTCCAGAACATGCCCCATTTTCACTCACTCTTGGGATGATCTGTAATTGAAACCGGAAAGGTTCCCTTGTCCCCTTCGCAAGGTGTGCGATGGGGGTGCGTTTTGCCTCTTTAGTGCGCAGCTGCTCAAACCTCTAGGGGAGCATAGAGATGGGCAGGTTGAGGGGCTCTGACCCCATGACAGTGTCTAGGGGTGGATGTTTACAGCTGAAGCCCCAGTTGGCGTGTGCTACTGTCTGCTCTTTTAGTTTGACGTCTATAGGCAGCTTATGTTAAACAGCTCAGTTAGACCCTCTACCTTGTCACAAGGACAGAGGGCTTTCTGTATCCCGGGGTCTCTTGCCTTGGTGTACCGGAAGAATAGGATCACACGTGGGCTTGGAGTGTGAGTGCAAGCTTTTACTGAGTGGAAGTAGCTCTCAGCAGATCGGGGAGCCAGAAGGGAGGTGGTTTTCCCCTGGAGTCGGGCCATTGGCAGCCTGACTCTTCTCCAGTGGTGGGCTCTTCTCTAACCACCCTGGCCAAACTCCACATCATTCTGCTTCTGTAGGTGGCCTGCCCACGTGCTGGTTCCTGACAGTGCATTCCTCTCGACGTCCAGCCCCCTGTGTGTTCCTTCACCAATATGCTTCTCTCAGCGTCCAGTTGCCTCTGTGTCATCTTTTGCCCAATCTGTTCTTCTCAACGTTCAGCCGCTTGTGTGTGTGTGCCTGTTAGGGTCTCGGGTTTTTATAGGCACAGGATGGGGATGTGGTGGGCCAGGGTGGTCTTGGGAAATGCAACATTTGGGCACGAAGGCAGGAGTGCCTGTACTCACCTAGGTCTGTAGGGGTGGAGCCCTAGCCAGGGACCTCACCCTCCTCTCCCCAGCACTTTCCTTCCCCCTTTCCATATCATTTAAAGGGACCATGTTCTTACCTTCCCAGCGCTTCTGTATCATAATCACAGACCAGCAAACTGAGGCTCATGTGCTGTTGTGTGCTGTTGGAAAAGGTCTTTTGTTCTCTTGGTTGCTTTAGAAAAACAGATGGGAAATTGTGTTTGGGTCAAAACCCCGCAGTGAGTGTGAGGACACCTGCAGGACGTGCAGGAGCTTTCCCTGGAGGATGGGTCTCCCAAGTCTATTTTGGCAGCAATTGGAAAATTCTCAGTCCCAGAAGAAAGAAGTACAGGTGCTGAGGACAGGCCCTCTCCCAGGCAGTTTGTTTATAAGCTGAGGCTGCCATTCATGATTGACTCTGTCTTGTCAGGGAATGGTAGGTATCACATATTAATGTATATTGCCAGATTTTCATATATGAACCAATTTGAAATGAAATGAAACAAGCGTCGTGTCTATTTTGGACAAAAACAAGCAATCTTTCCTTGCTGTGAGGTGGGACTCTTCCTCCAGCAGCCTCTCAGCAGGCCAGGAGGACAGAGTGGCTGGCTGGCAGTGTATTGGCAGTGTTGCTTCTGGATGACTCGGGGCCCTAGCTTGAGATGGACGCAGCATTGGCATGCATGGGCGTGGTAGGATTGCCTCATGGGCTCAGCTGCTGCTGGGCCATCCTCCTGGGTGGAAGAGGCTGGGAAAAGAGGAACAGGACTGGGATGAGGCTCAGAGTCCTGAGGTGTGGAGCTAGAGACTCCTAAATCAACAGGAAATGGGCCAGGAGTGGAGGCTCAAGCCTGTAATCACACCACTTTGGGAGGCCGAAATGGGTGGATCATGAGGTCAGGAGATCGAGACCATCCTGGGTAACATGATGAAACCC
>NW_012100877.1:143923-146376 GCF_000951045.1 Mandrillus leucophaeus | reverse complement strand
AAAAAAAAAAAAAAAGGAAATGCTCAGTCTCCCCTGTGCCCAACTCTACACCGTGATGCAACAAGTGCGCCCCTCACCTCTTGCGCCACATTGAACTGCCACTGAATTGCCAGTATCTCCCTGACATCTCCCTAGACCACCTCAGCCTCCAGGGACCTGCATATGCCGCCAGTGCATTTCTCCTTTGTCACATAAGGTTTTGTGACTGATGGAAAGCAATCTTACTTTGGGGTCCTGGGTCTAATTCCCCAGAAAATATTGTATTATATTTATTCACTAAGCCTATTTCTTCAAGAAATCAGTTAAGATATTTTGAAAATACAATGTCAGGTCATTTAAAAACACCCACTCTTTCCCATGCGATAGCTCTGCTCGCAGGCTTGCGTTTCCATCCCACGTGTGTGCTCCTTGGTCAGGGGCACTCCTGCTCACACAGGCAGGAAGGGAGGCTCCTTCCAGAGGGAGGTGTGGGCCGGGAGCTGCTACTCTAACTCGGCTACACCGGGGAGCTTCAACCAGGCTGATGGGCCTCACTGACCACCAGGGCTCCTGCCGTTTCTAATTCATCCGTGTTCATGGGTAGCTCACAGAATTCAAATATTTCTGAGGATCTTTTCCTGGCTTTATTGAGACATAATTTAAAAATTTAAAAATGTGTATATATAAAGTGTACAATGTGAAGTTTTGATATGTGCAAACCATGTGAAATGATGACACCATCAAGCTAATGAATGTACCCATCGCTTCACATTGTTGCCATTTGTGTGTGTGGTGAGGATACTCAAGGTGCACGTTCTCACAGATCTCAAGCGTGCAGTTCATCACTATGAACTGTGGTCACCATGCTGTGTGCCAGGTCTCCAGAACGTACTCATCGCATCACTGAAACTTTGTGCCCTTTCACCATCTTCATTTTTTTCACTCTCTGACGCCACCCTTCTACTCTGTTTCCATGACTGGGGCTTTTTAGGCTAATGGCTGGGTGAAAATCTGTGATATATGGACCAAGAGACGGCCTGGGCTATGTGAGCACAGGGGCCGCCTTTTAACCTGGGTGGTGTCTTGGAACTCCGCATGCCCAGGTATTTCCAGGCACAGGCATGGGGGTGAATCACCCCTGAAGTGTGACCAGTGAGCCCGCTGCTGAGTGATGAATGCCACCCAGTCGTGCTGAGCTTCCACATGACCCCCCACCACTCACCCTGCAGCTCTTTCACAGAGAAGCTCAGGAGCGTGGGTCATTCTCTGTGCCTCATTTTATGCGGCTGGAAAGTGAACCCCTGGGCAAGGCTGTGGTGAGCCATGAACACAGTCAATGTATGGAAAGCACACAGTGGCGGTGGGGTTCCCTTGGAGAATGTTGATGCGGCACCTGTGCTCTGTAGGTGGGCCACATCCCCCGAGGAGACACACTCCCGCCCACACACTCCAACTCACATTCACAGTCACACCACACGACACCCACGCAGACCCCCAGAGCCCCATGCACACAAACCCACCCGCCTAGAGGGACATGGCTGCTCCAAGGACTGTACAATGAGGCCACGGTTCTTTACCTGCAAAAACTGCTCCTTCCACCACGCCCTCCTCGTGCCCAGCAGAAGCTGGAGTCAGATCTCCAGACTGAAGCCAGCAGGAAAGCCCCGCCTTTCTTTCCATCTGGATTTTTCAGCAGCAAGTCAGTGATCCCAGATTACAGGCTGATTTCCTGAGGCCACCTACAATTACAAGAGAGAAGAGACCATGGAGACCAAGTCACGCGTGTGGAGTTTCTCAGGCTTTTTGTTCCCCTGTGAACACAGAATCCCAGATGGAAAGCAGTGGTCAAAGTCCCCAGAAGCCAGCACTGACGACACCCTGGGGGAGGTGCAGGCTTTCCCTGGAGGACACGTCTCTCTAGTTCACTGTGGCTGCCAGTCATAAAACCCTTAATCCAGAGAGGACTTGCTGCTGGGCAAAACTTCCCCTTTCACACAGCTTGAAGCCTGATGTTGCACCTCCTGTCTGCCCTCTCCAACCAGTGTCTTCTGCAAGCATCAGCCAGAGTCAGTGCAGGCTGCTAGAACAATGCCAGCTGGGTGTGGTGGCTCCTGCCTCTTATCCCAGCACTTTGAAAGGCTGAGGCAGGTGGATTGCTTGAGGCCAGGAGATCAAGACCTGCCTAGACAACATAGTGAGACCCTCATCTCTACAGAAATAGAAGGAAAATTAGCCTGGCATGGTGGTGTGTGCCTGTGGTTCCAGCTGAGATGGGAGGATCACTTGAGCCCAGAAAGTCAAGGCTGCAGTGAACTCAGATCTCACCACTGCGTTCCAGCCTGGGCAACACAGCGAGACCCTGTCTCCAGGAAAAAAACAAAAAAACAAAAACAACAACAACAAAAAACCCAATACCATGGGCTAGGTGGTTTAAACAGCAGATTTTTCCTTCTCACAGTTCTGGAGGCTGGGAC
>NW_012100877.1:138975-142753 GCF_000951045.1 Mandrillus leucophaeus | reverse complement strand
GCACCTGGCCAGCATTTTTATTGATTTATTTTAAATATGCAACTTTGGAACAAACCTGCAACCATTATTCTTGAATCAGCGTAAGCGTTGAGTACCCACAGTGCCGGAAGCTCACCATCTGCAGGTGCACCTGTGCTTGGTCGGGGACCCTTTCTTGACTTGCTGCTGGACTCAGGCTGTATAGATTCGTGAAAGAGGAAAATGTTTTTCCCCTCAAATTCATCAGCTAAGACCCTGGGAAATGCACTCACAGTAAAGAGAGCTGCTGACATCTTGTTGGCAGAAGACCAGAGAAAATGGACCATAATTTATGCAGAGCCCAAGTGGTTGATCCCACTGTTCACTGACTCCCCGACAGAGCCTCTGAGCCAACACTGGGCTTCAGGAAGATCTTGGGTTTCCATGTGCACTAAAAATACCTAAGAGAAAGGTTGTGTGGAAAATGCCTTTATGTAGATGAGATGGTCCAGAAAGGCAGCTGAGCAGAGTGGGGGCTGGGGCCCGAGGGCCTGGGCTCAATCCCGTTTAGAGCCATATGGACCCAAGACAGTCCTGCAACCCCCGCAGCCTCCGGTTCTCTGCACTGCTGTCTAAACACTTTACTAGGGTCAACTTGTTAGCATGATGAGGCTGAACATCATTGAACAGAGTTAAAGCTTTAGAAAAACTGGCTGATTCTTCAATGCTCCATGATCTCTCCATCTAATATTAAATGTCTGAGAGAAAAACTACACACTTGCTCTAGCGGGTGACCAGAGAGGGGACGTGGATGCTCCAGGGCAGGGGAGGATGAAGGCTGGCTTTTCTTCATTTGCCTGTGTGGGAGGCTTTACAGCTCATGGACAATACGTGCCATCGTCTCCTGTGAGCCCCACGTCAGCCCTGTGGGCAGGCAGCGCAGGAGCTGTGGCCTGCACTTTACAGTTGAAGGCATTCTCTTTAAGGGGGTCATGCAACTTCCCAGTCACCGCACTGGTGCGTGATGCTCCTGAGGCCTTGGGGCCGGAGATGTCTTTACCCTTGAGACCTCCAGATCATGCTCTGGAACCCCCAAAATGTGAACTGCCCTGACTGTCTCAAGACGTCCTGACCCAAGGTTTCAGGGAGGGCCAGTGCCCTGGAATAGGTGCCTGAGCCTGGAAACGAGCTTGGACACATGACCTGGCCTCTGTCTCTTCCTTTCCATCCCAGACCCAAAACAGGATGTGGTTTACCTCAAATGAAGCCCCTTTGATGGACGAGGGTGATTCAAAACAGGGCGATCCTTTCCTAGCAGGCTCACAGTCAGCTGCCATGGCCTGCATGTTCCCAGTGATCAGTTGTCTGCAATGGATCCCTGCAGCCAACTGACACCTAACGGCATTATACTTTCTAATACCCAACACCCAACGGTATTAGACAGCAACATTCCAAACTGTCACGTGACCGCTTAGCTTCCCTCCAGTTGACCAACCCTGGGTGAGCAGTTAATGCCCTTTAACTGATAAGTGGCACCTGGCCTGGAGTGGTGGCTTAATGGACTTAGTTTATAAAGCTTCCCGCCTCACTCAGTATTGATCTGAGCCACTGTCTGGGCAGCTGGACTAAGGCCTGGCTGAGGACGGGCAGTGGCTGCACCAGCACAGAGTGGACAGATGCCTGTTCATTTCTTCCAAACCAAAGAGCAGTGTCTTCAGACTCCTATTTCATCCCTGGGCCCTGCAGGGACAAGGCACAGAGTCAAGTCCTTTCTCCTCTTAGAGGGACCCCTCCAGAGCTACAGCCTGGAGATCCCACCCCAGGACTGTCCCTGAGGACCACCCAAGCCCTCCTCCCTTGTTTCTCCAAATGTTCATTTCACCAACCTGATGGCCCTGTCCCTTCTTGCCACTCTCCCCAGCAGCACCCTAAACAGTAGGGGTCCTGTCCTCATCCCACCGCATTTATATCCACATCAAAAACCCCAGTCTTTCCTTTAAAAAACCAAAATGTGGCACATACACTATGGAATACTGTGCAGCCATAAAAAATGGTGAGTTCGTGTCCTTTGCAGGAACATGGATGAAGCTGGGAGCCATCATCCTCAGCAAACTAACCGAGGAAGAGAAAATCAAACACCTCATGTTCTCACTCGTAAGCGGGAATTGAAAAATGAGAACACATGGACACAGGGAGGGGAACATCACACACCAGAGCCTGTCGTGGTTGCGTGCAAGGAGAGGGAGAGCATTAGGACAAATACCTAATGCATGCGGGGCTGAAAACCTAGATGACGGGTTGATAGGTGCAGCAAACCGCCATGGCACATGTATACCTATGCAACAAACCCACACATTCTGCACATGTATCCCAGAAAACCTGGGAATCAAGATTGCTAGTGTATTGTGTTGGATTTTGGCAACAGTATTCAGAAGAGTTTGGCTTTTAATTCACGTTTTTTGACATGTTTTTACACAATTTGCTATCATGATTTTCCCAGTTAAAAGAGAGTAGTACATGTTCCTGTACACAAAAATTTGAAGTTATTTCTATTTAAAATACGAGATAGAGGCTGGGTGTTGTGGCTCACACCTGTAATCCCAGTACCTTGGGAGGCCAAGGAAGGCGGGTCACCCGGGATCAGGAGTTTTGAGACCAGCCTGGCCAACATGGTGAAACCCATCTCTGCTAAAAAAAAATACAAAATTTAGCCAGGCGTGTTGGCAAGCATGTATAGTCCCAGCTACTCAGGAGGCTGAGGCAGGAGAATCGTTTGAACCCAGGAGGCGGAAGTTGCAGTGAGCTGAGATTTCGCCACTGCACTCCAGTATCACAGGACTACTGTATGAAAATAATGAAAACTGGTCCCTGCCTTATCCCAAATGCAAAAATGATTTGAATTACACTCTTCATATAAGAAGAAAGGTATAAAGATTCTAGAAAAATATAAAATAACATCTTTATATCCTAAATAACATATACATGTATATAGTGAGTGTGTGTGTGCATAGTTGTTTTAGGACACAAAAATACTAATCTTGAGGAAAAAACCTTGGTCTACATAAATATTGAAACTAGTTGGCATAGCAAAAGTCCCCTTTAAGAAAATGCCTTACAAAGCACAGAATGTGCAATGTTGGCCCTGGTTGTCAACACTGCCAGTGTTGCTGGTGTCCTCACTGCAGACAACTGTGGCTTTTGTTCAGAACCCTCGGATGCTGAGGGTGGCTCAGCTGGCCCTGCCTGGGCCACAGACCCTAAACGGGACAGAGCAGGGAGGGACTGTGGGTCAGAATCACAGGCCACTGGGGAGGGGGGGGGTGTATGGAGCCAGGGAGAGGGTTTGGAGATCAGCCAGCCAGGGGCAGGGGCAGGCAAAACCTGTAGGTTCCTGTGGATGCCCTAGAATCGTGCAGTTACTTCTGAGTGAGGCATGAAACCAGTGAGTGTTGAGCTGACAACTGTTGCAATTTTAAAAAATAAAAACAAATTTTCAGTTAGGCTGTGGAGCGTCAGAAGCGCTCACTAACAACTGGGATATTAACAGGGTCAGCCGTCCGGAGGGAAGTCCCTCAGCACATAGAACATTAAGTGTGCACCCCCCACGCAGCAAGTCCACTCTCGCTCAGAGATAGAGGGAAATACATAGGAGGAAGTCCTCACTGGTAACATTGTATCCGCAGCAACCCAGCTGCTCAGCACCAAGGTTTATAACTGAAGTGTGGTTTAAACAATGCTGACCTGTTGGAAGTAATGGAAGGGGTTCATATGCACACACGGATACAATTAAATGCTTAAGCCTGACAAAAAATAAAAAACC
>NW_012100877.1:136995-138480 GCF_000951045.1 Mandrillus leucophaeus | reverse complement strand
TGGAAGTCAGAGTGAAACCACATTATTTACTCTTGAGTTGATGACTCAGAGAGATGGAGGGAAACATGATCTGAAATAGTTATAAAGAAAAAAATACACAAGAGAGGCCTTTAGGCGGCTGAGGATGAGAGGGTTAATAAGTGTGAGTAAACTCCGTGCGTCTGGGTCCCAGGAAACACCAACAGAAAATGCCACACGCGCTCTGCTGGCATCGCTAAAGGGCAAGCGGCTGCAGCCTCTTCAGCCAGAGGCTGAAAATCCTAAACACTCTCTTTGTTTAGGATTCCCTGCAGCCCTGTTCCCTCTCTAACATCGTGAGCAGTTTTAGAAAGGAGGATAAGGGCCGGGCGCGGTGGCTCACGCCTGTAATCCCAGCACTTTGGGAGGCTGAGATGGGCGGATAACGAGGTCAGGAGATCGAGACCATCTGGCTAACACGATGAAACGCTGTCTCTACTAAAAATACAAAAAAATTAGCCGGGTGTGGTGGTGCGCGCCTGTAGTCCCAGTTACTCAGGAGGCTGAGGCAGGAGAATGGCCTGAACTCGGGAGGCGGAGCTTGCAGTGAGCCAAGATCGTACCACTGCACTCCAGCCTGGGTGACAGAGCAAGATTCCGACCCCCCCCCCCCAAAAAAAAGGAGGATCAGGACAGTCAGAGGCCTCCACCTGAGATGCCCAGGTGTGTCAGAGAGGCAGGATGGCTTTAGAGTCTGAAGACTGTGTGGGACAATGGCGGATACTCCTGAGATGGCCCCTTCCAGTTGGGAAATGACTCAGAGCCTCCATGGGAGTTCGGCCATCAGGGTGCCCACTGGGTAGGTTGGGTGGCAATGCTGACCTGCCAGGATACACCTCCCACCCACTGGGTCAGCTGTGAGAACCCAGGGCAGAAAGGCCAAGGAGCAAACGGGTAGCAAGGTCTTATTTGAAAGCAGTGGCTCTACCCCCATGAAGTTTTGGGAGATATAAGGAGGGTTCAGGGAGCCCAGGCTCCACAGCAGAGCATCAGGAAGCAGAGTCACATCTGAACATCTGAACCATACCCTGGGCTCCTGTCCTGACCCTCCTCACTCACTGCACAGGAGAGGGGGGACCTCACCTGGGGACGGGGGATCCACACGTGGCTCTGCTCCATACACCCCCTCTCCTCAGTGGCCTGTGATTCTGACCCACAGTCCCTCCCCTCTCTCCTATTTAGGGTCTGCGGCCCAGGCAGGGTCAGCTCAGCCACCCTCAGCATCCGAGGGTTCTGAACAAAAGCCACAGTTGTCTACAGTGAGGACGGCAGCAACATTGGCAGTGTTGACAGCCGGGACCAACATTACACATTCTTCACATGTACACGCTGTGAACATTTTCTGTCATTCTGTGCTTTGTAAGTCATTTTCTTAAAGGGGACTTTTGCTATGCCAGCTAGTTTCAATATCTATGTAGATCAATGGTTTTTTTCTCAAGATTAGTATTTTTGTGTCCTAAAACTACG
>NW_012100877.1:133073-134645 GCF_000951045.1 Mandrillus leucophaeus | reverse complement strand
AAAAAAACAAGTCACAAAATCCAGACATGATAGGGAAAATATTGAACAATTTGACTATGTAAAAATGAAAGTTTCTTCAAGACAAATACAAAAGTTATGATACAGACCTTAAGAAACTTGCTAATTATATGAAATAAATTTACAGAATATATGAAAAATATTACATGAATTGTAAAACATGTCATTATGAAATTATCAGAGAGAAATACAAATGGCTGATAAACATACACAAAAATGCACAATCTCTCCAATAAGTGGAGAGATCCAAATTAAAAGTGGAAATATTTCTTACAAAATTGGCCAAGATTAGCATTGGTCGTTTCCTCTGTAATTAATCAAGGATGTGTGGAAATAGGAACTCTCGTTTACTGATGATGGGAGTATAAGATCATTACATTTTTTTGAAACAGATTTTTAATTGTTTATCAAAATATTCAATATTCTTTCTTTGCTTCAGTTTTTTAGAAATCAATCATAAAAGAAAAAACCCACTTAACTAAGGTACAAAAAGATGAACATACAGGTATGCCCAGGATAGTGTAGGTAATGGTAACAAATAACTGAATCCAACACAAAAATTCCACAGTGAAAAATGACCAAATTATGGTAAAATACCCTGTTGAATAATGATGCAACTATAAATAAGAATGAGAGAGACCTCTATGTACAGATAAGCAATGATCACCAAATTCTATTTTCTGTGGAAAAGCCAGTCAGGGAACAACACACAAAGCAGGATTATGTTATGTAAAAACATGGGCATGTCTATCTGTGTGTAAGTGGATGTGGATGACTGAGTGGGCTGGGCGCTGGCGGTGATACAGTTCATTATACACACCTAAGCAATATTTGCATTTTTATAACAATAGCATATGTGTTTCTTATGTGATTTACTAGAAACAATTTAATTTCTTGAGTTGTAAAAAGGTGTATTTTAAACCTGCATAAGGGTACCTGGAGATCATCGTCATTCAGAATAACAAAATAAAACAGCAATATAAAGACACAGATATTATTATAGTACAACGTTAAATATGATAATATTCCAGATATTAGAGTTACATGTATCTACATCTGTATGCATGTAAGGATGTCAACAAATGATATTAATATCTAAAATTCAATTGTAATTTTTGCAGACCTCTGTGAATATATTAGAAACCACTGAATTGTACACTGTATGGGGGTGAAATTTATGGTATTTGAATTATATCTGAAAGTTCTGCTAGAAAATGAATGGCTTGATATTCTAATGCTAAGGGATGGTTTTATTTAAAACATAAACTAATAGTTTCCAGTAGATTCCGTTAAAAATATTAACAGCAGGTATTTCCAGATCATATCCACTCCCACGTTTTTAGAATTTTTATTTTCCAAAGTTCTGAATTCAATGAGGTGAAGGTGGAAGAAAGTGTTTACAAAGTCAGTGGGTTGCAGGTGAGCTGGTGTAGGGTGAGGCAGAGTAGGGAGACAGGCTCCTTTCAAATGGAAGCCTCTGGAACCCGCAGAAAGCAAGTGTAAGGCGGGGCGATCTTCTGGAAAGCTACCAGAGAAAGGCTTTAGACCCAACAC
>NW_012100877.1:130438-133023 GCF_000951045.1 Mandrillus leucophaeus | reverse complement strand
TATCTACATCTGTATGCATGTAAGGATGTCAACAAATGATATTAATATCTAAAATTCAATTGTAATTTTTGCAGACCTCTGTGAATATATTAGAAACCACTGAATTGTACACTGTATGGGGGTGAAATTTATGGTATTTGAATTATATCTAAAAGTTCTGCTAGAAAATGAATGGCTTGATATTCTAATGCTAAGGAATGGTTTTATTTAAAACATAAACTAATAGTTTCCAGTAGATTCCGTGAAAAATATTACAGCAGGTATTTCCAGATCATATCCACTCCCACGTTTTTAGAATTTTTATTTTCCAAAGTTCTGAATTCAATGAGGTGAAGGTGGAAGAAAGTGTTTACAAAGTCAGTGGGTTGCAGGTGAGCTGGTGTAGGGTGAGGCAGAGTAGGGAGACAGGCTCCTTTCAAATGGAAGCCTCTGGAACCCGCAGAAAGCAAGTGTAAGGCGGGGCGATCTTCTGGAAAGCTACCAGAGAAAGGCTTTAGACCCAACACGCCTGTTCACAAACACAGACGGGCATCTCAGTGTTTCCTTAAATCCACTCTTTCTATATTGACACAAGGAAATAATTAAAAGGGGTAATTCAGGTTTAGTTATTTCATACAATTATCAACAAACTTTTGAAACAAAAAGTATTAAAAAAACTATAAAAGTGGAACTCAGTAAAATTATGTTTGTTTAATAATCTGTTTCTGTGGCTTAGAAAGAGATCGGGCAAACCAGCCATGGATGAGGCCCCCAGCCATAGATGAAGCCCCCAGTGGTGGATAAAGTCTCCAGCCCATGGGTAAAACCCGCAGCCATAGATGAAGCCCCCAGCCATAGATGAAGCCCCCAGACATAGATGAAGCTCCCAGTAGTGGATAAAGTCTCCAGCCCATGGATAAAGCCCGCAGCCATAGATGAAAACGCCAGCCATAGATGAAGCCCCAGCCATAGATGAAAACGCCAGCCATAGATGAAGCCGCCAGCCGTAAATGTCCCCCGAGTCCTCCAGGAGGCTTCTTGGGTGTGTCCTGCAGCTGCTCCCTCAATGTGTCAGTCCCTTGTTGCTCAGCTGGACGCATTTTTCAAACCTGAGAAGAAATCAGCCTGTGGAGACAGCCAATATATTTCTCAGCGTTATCTGAAACAAACAAAGAACAATTATTACAAAACATGGGAGACCCTGGCTGCTGCTCATCAATGCAGCACATGTTACTGTAGAAAGTCAGCAGCCTTGAAAAGTGGTAGCGCCTGAGAACACAATGAAATTACAATGTTTTATTACATAAAACTAGAAAACCTCAGTGTGAGGTGAAGTTCAATTTAAAAAGTACAAAAGATACATGGTAAACAGGAAAAAAAATACGACCAGGCATATCACAAAAGTTTTAATATACTTAAAATGTAACAAGTCTCTAAATGTAGGGAAGAAGACTGGCAGCAATCACATGTAAGCATGTTGGAGACATGAACAAACAATATAAATGAAAAAAACCAAATGGCTTTTAATCTCATTCAAAAAATTTTAAAAATCACCTTAATAACCACTTTAGAGACAAAATTTTAGAAGTTTCACATGTAACTATGTCAGCGCGGCTGTGCACACATTCTTGCTAAGAAAGCCCCATTAGGCACCTATGGAGGAGAATCTGGCAACATTTAGCAAAGTTGCAAAGCAGTAACACTTCAATCCAACACCTCAAAATCTCCTAAAGGAGACTGGCAAAAACTGAAAAGACTCGCGCACAAGACCATTGATTGGTTGCAACACTAGAAAATGCAGAGCGTATTTCTAAACTTGAATGTCAATAAAAATCATAATGCAATTAGATAATACTTATGAATAAATAACAAAATGTGTGCAAACTGAAAATTGTGAGATACAGCAAAGAGCATTATGTGAGAGCAATCTATAAGCTGAGTTATTTACATTGGAAACTCAGAAAGGCCGAAAGTTACTTAAGCATACAACTCAAGTTAGAAAAAAGTAACATCAGAATAAACACAGATAATGTAATGGAAGGATAACAGATAAGAAGAGAAAGTGATGAAATAGAAAATAAGGACAATATTAGGGAGAAGTAAGAAAGCTAACAGTTGTTTTGGAGAAAAGTCTAATACAAAAGTCATTAGTGAGATTTATCAAGAAAAAAGGGAAATCAAAATTCATCAGAAATTCATAGGAAGACATAACCACAGAAGTAGCAGAGATTACAAAACAATCAGTGGACATTATGAATACATATATATGTATTCAAATCTACATATGTATTCGTTATGTATACAAATATATATGAATATGGATATTATGCCAATACATTTAAAAATGTGTACAAAATAAGATCCTAGAAAGTACAATTTTCTAAAATGAACTCATGAAGAAATAAAAATCCTAAATAGTTCAGCAGACTCTATGTAAATTTAATCAGTAGTTAAGAAATATTGGTCTTTGGCCAGGCACAGTGGCTCATGCCTGTAATCCCAGCACTTTGGGAGGCTGAGTTGGGCGGATCACGAGGTCAGGAGATCAAGACCATCCTAGCTAACATGGTGAAACCCCGTCTCTACTAAAAATACAAAAATTAGCC
>NW_012100877.1:126945-129196 GCF_000951045.1 Mandrillus leucophaeus | reverse complement strand
TAAAATCACTAAGGCAGACTTCCAGGGTTCCCACACGAAAATCAAATGTCGACCAGCTGTGACCTACTTCAACACCATCATCGGAAGTCAGAAGTTGAGCTCTTTTTTGATGTTTAAAAGCCAGTATAATATTCGCTGTATTATTATTCAGTGTATTACTATTTCCTTTGTGATGGAAATTTGGTTTTACCAATTTTCTATTCCATTAAAACACTGCAACATAGAAAATCCCCATGCATATATTTATCCTAATTGTGGAAATATTTTACATAAAAGACTCTAGACATGGGATGAAATTACCAGGTTATTAGAATTTTAAAATCGATAGGTACTCCCAAATTGCACTCTTACAAATTCTATGAATTCATAAGCTTCCAAGTGTTATGGAGTTGCCCATTTTGAGAAATCTGTGCTAAAAGAACCCAACTATGCTGACGACAGTGATGAGGATGATCAGGAGGCCGGGAAGACAACAGAGTGATTTAGATCTTAGACAGATCACTGTCGGTGTCTCCACTGGTCCAGCTCTTGCATTCGTTCTTGTGCTTTTTCCTTTCACCAAATAAAATAGCCCCTTGACATCACATGAATCCATGCTGTGCTTAATGAGTATTGCTTAGTAAAATGTCTACGACTAGTAATCTTCATCTATACAATTATTAATTTGTAAAACACTTCAAATGTAAGCAATCAATAATTAGTAAATGAAAAGTACATAATTCATCAATTAGAAAAAATCACTATTAAAAAAGTTATTTGTGTGATAAAAGAGATTGCCATTTTTGTATTTTGTATTGCCATATTTGTATGGCCCATGCCCATAATCTCAGCACTTTGGTAGACCAAGGTGGGAGGATCATCTGAGGTCAGGAGTTCGAGACCAGCCTGACCAACATGGTGAAACTCATTTCTACTAAAAATACAAAAAATTAGCCAGGCATGTTGGCATGAGCCTATAAATCACAGCTACTTGGGAGACTGAGGCAGGTGAATCGCTTGAACCTGGGAGGCTGAGGTTGCAGTGAGTCAAGATAGTACTGTTTCACTCCAGCCTGGGCAACGAGAGTGAAACTCCGTCTCAAAAATAAATAAATTAATTATTAAATAAAAGCCTTTACCCCAGAATGCTGGATAAATTGGCCAAAAATGCTAACCTATGCATTTCAATACTACAGAATTCACGTTGGTAGAAATAACCAGATGAAATACTTCTGGTATTTCACCTTCCCAACCCACAGGAGCCAATGTTTTTTTCTGTGAATAACACAAACAGAATTTACTTCCCTGTCCATAAAAGGTTACCACTTCTGTGTGTTCCCCTGACACAGGTGGTGGCTGGGTGAGAAGGGGGACAGCACTGGGGCAGGAGATGGGGGCTCCAGTATTGTAGGCGAGTTTCCTAAACCTCTGCAACTTTCAGTCCCTAAATGGGATGAGCCACGGGAAGTTTTAGCACAATGCCCTGAACGAAGTAAGGATTTGACACCTGGCACTTCTCTCCACATTGTTCTGTCATCAGCCACCACGTCCTGCACCTCCCAGCCCACTGGGCTCCATCTGTTTCCATCACATGGAGAATGACCCAGAGCCTGGCCTCCAGTCACCCTCCTGGCCTTGCTGCTTCTCACTCTGCCACTGGCTCCTCACAGACCAGCCTGGGTGTCCTCAGACATACACACACTTCACTGTGGGAGTCACGCAGCCCTCACGGCTCCTTCCCCAGGGAGCCACGGGGCTTTCCTCCTCAGGAGGACTCTGCGAGCACCTGGATGAAGGGCCCTCCCATTCCTCATCCTCCCTTAATTTTTGTTGCAGCTCTCCTTCCTTCCACTCAGTGCAGCACACACTGATTGATCCTCTATCTTCTCCATAAAGACAGGAACAGCACCAGCAGTAGAGTGTAGATATCCAATGATAGAAAAAATAGTCAATGATTTATCATTTCCATTTATCATCAATTAAGAAACCGTATGCTGCAGGTCATGCACCTCCTATGGGACTGCTGCATCCTCAGCCTCCTGAATTTCAGCCCAGCACCTTCCTCCCCAGCACAGCAACAGGTCATCCTCAGTCTCCTGAATTTCAGCCCAGCACCTTCCTCCCCAGCACAGCAACAGGACATCCTCAGCCTCCTGAATTTCAGCCCAGCACCTTCCTCCCCAGCACAGCAACAGGTCAGCCCTGACCAGCATTCCTCTCTTACTGCCTTTGTGCAAAGCCAGGACCAGGGCCAGGTGAGGCCTTGGGATTG
>NW_012100877.1:124063-126315 GCF_000951045.1 Mandrillus leucophaeus | reverse complement strand
AGAAGGGACATACCTTAAGGTAATAAAAGCCATCTATGACAAACCCACAGCCAACATTATCCTGAATGGGGCAAGTTGAAAGCATTCTCCCTGAGGACTGGAACAAGACAAAGATGCCACGTTCACCACTTCACTCAACACAGTGCTGTTCACTACAGCATTGGTCATAAGAGCAAGACTGGAAACAGAACAAATGGATACCCAGAGGGCGGTGCTTAAGTAATTTTGGGAAGAGTCATAGGGTGCAGTACTTTATAGCTCTGAAACAATACAATGGATTTACAGTTGAAATGTGGAATGATAACTAAGGTGCATTGCCCAGTGGCATATGCAGAGGTGCAGAGACTTTGTATAAACATGATCACGCATCAGCATGCATGCCAGGCGCATGTTTCTATTTGCACGTAGATTGTAGGGATGATATGTGAACAAAAATGTTGACTTGCTGTTTGCAAGTTCAGAGTGGAAGGGAAACTTCCTTGCTAACCTTTTATGATATTTAGAGTTATTTCTAACTGTGAATATGTAATACATTTAGAAATCTTAGCTAATAGGAAAAGCC
Organism: Mandrillus leucophaeus; assembly: GCF_000951045.1. NCBI lineage: Eukaryota > Metazoa > Chordata > Mammalia > Primates > Cercopithecidae > Mandrillus > Mandrillus leucophaeus. Next base: position 125,753 of record NW_012100877.1, on the reverse strand, counting down.
TCTGTTCCTGGCCTCCTGCTGGCACACGTCAGGTGGACATGGGGCTGTCATGCTAATGTGTGCAAACTCAGAAAACTCCAAGAATGGGAGTCTGCGTTTTTCATCAAATAACTGTTAACAGAAACAGTATGATAATTATTGCTCATTGATACACTATGCATATTCTACTAGATGATAATAAATTTCTGACATTTGAACTATACTTACACATGGACATTGAAATGTATGGATGAAATATTGTGGCTGATAAAGGCAATGGTTTTACTGGCATTTTAAAAACTGATCGTCATTCCTCATGGCATGGGTCCATGTGACATTAAGTAGCTTGTTATGTTTGGGAAAGGCAGTGATGACCACAAGAATGACTTCAACTATTAAAGTACCATGGAGATTTCAACAATGTTTGAATATTTACATATTTCATTGTGCTCCCAGGTTTTTTCTCACCCTAATAGCTGTCACCCATATCATGCGGGCAGATACCTCCGAATGCACCCCTCTTCCGTTATATCCAGCCAATTGCTGGTTACCTTGGGCCTACAACGCGGGGAGGGCAGGGGCTGCTTGCCACCTCCTCATCTACAGTAAGAGTCAATGAGCAGTTAAGTAGACACTGAAAACCATTTATCCTGCTGGAGTGAGAAATAAATGGTTTCTTTCCATAGGGTGATAAAATGCATCTTTTCCAAACTATTTACATTACTCAAGGTCCATCTCAATTCCAGATGTGGTTAGCCTGAATTCCTGATGCTCACCAAGGTGTGTAAGTAATGTTGTCCATGGCCCAGTGCAGAGGAACACAGGTGTTGCCGTCAGACTGCCAGGGTCTGATCCCGCCTCCGTCACTCACCCCGGGAGCTCCCTTTAAGCTAGGAGTCAACAGCGAGGATGGAAACATGAGTGCTTTTTAAAGTCCTAAAAGTTCAGAGGATGACCGTGAATTTCTCCTGCACCCCTGGGCACACGCCAGGAGAACAGTGTCTCCAGGTTCAAGTAAGTGCCTGTGAGGGAGTTGTGTCCCTCAGATTCTGTTCGCCACAGGTGCCTCCTGATGCAACCCCAAACCTCTTCTGCACAATCCCAAGCAGTGCTGACCAGTCCAACCCAAAGGCTGTGATGTTTGGCAGAGGCAGAGGCAGAAAAGGCCAGGTGTTCTGGGAAAGATCACCTTCAAATCACACAGCACCCTCCCAGCCCACAGAGACAGTTCTTACATTATGGCAAGAAACCTGGAAAACACCAAATCCAATTTGACACATATTTCCTTTTTCTTTTTGATTTCATGCCCCCTCCCTCAACCTCCCAAGCAGCATGGATACCCCGAAGGCCCTGGGAACTCTCTCCCATTGGATCTTACCTGGAAAGTAGTTACCTACCTGCAAAATCCTCGTCGTCAGATACGCTCTCCACAATCAAATCTTTAGAAACACAAACACCAGGTTAAGTCATTAGAGAGAGGCCCACCCACTCCTCGCACCCCAGCTGAAGCCCCGGTGCTTCACACAGGATCCCCTGGTGTTTCCTCTGGCTCACAGACATCCCTCCAGCCTCTCTAGACATTGTTTTATACTTGCAAAATCATCTACTCTCACCAGATCCCAAATCCTCCTTCCCAAAAGGAGCCCAGAATCAGGTTTCTATACCCTACAGACAGCGTTTTTCCCTCAGGAAGTGAGTTATTTCAGGGTAC
>NW_012100877.1:120335-124013 GCF_000951045.1 Mandrillus leucophaeus | reverse complement strand
CAGAGGCAGAGGCAGAAAAGGCCAGGTGTTCTGGGAAAGATCACCTTCAAATCACACAGCACCCTCCCAGCCCACAGAGACAGTTCTTACATTATGGCAAGAAACCTGGAAAACACCAAATCCAATTTGACACATATTTCCTTTTTCTTTTTGATTTCATGCCCCCTCCCTCAACCTCCCAAGCAACATGGATACCCCGAAGGCCCTGGGAACTCTCTCCCATTGGATCTTACCTGGAAAGTAGTTACCTACCTGCAAAATCCTCGTCGTCAGATACGCTCTCCACAATCAAATCTTTAGAAACACAAACACCAGGCTAAGTCATTAGAGAGAGGCCCACCCACTCCTCGCACCCCAGCTGAAGCCCCGGTGCTTCACACAGGATCCCCTGGTGTTTCCTCTGGTTCACAGACATCCCTCCAGCCTCTCTAGACATTGTTTTATACTTGCAAAATCATCTGCTCTCACCAGATCCCAAATCCTCCTTCCCAAAAGGAGCCCAGAATCAGGTTTCTATACCCTACAGACAGCGTTTTTCCCTCAGGAAGTGAGTTATTTCAGGGTACGTACCGTTTTCCAGTATAAATGGCTCCTGCAATTATAGAAAACAGGAGGGTGAAATGATGCCATGCATGTCACATAGATCTGATATTCTCTCAAAAACTTGAAAAATTAGAAGGGATATAGTGATTGAGTCAAAGGTTGAACTCCCCCCAAACTAGCACGGAGGACACCTGTGGAAAAGACAAGATCTTTTCCAACAGAATTTATCTTTAAAGTGTATTTAGATTGACAGTTTCACAACTCTTAATCCACGGGGGAAACTGCTGTGGAGGGAAACACCTCTGCATTGCGGTGGATCGTGGATGCCGCCATCTACCACGCCCCCGTGTGCCCGGCATGGGTTGGTGAGAGGCTGCCAATCAATAGCACCACACCAAGGGCATTGCAGATGTCATAAATAATGCACATTGGCAGATGTTCATGTCTACATCTGATTGGAAAGAACCAGGAAAGTATCATTTCTGTTCAAGATAGAAGTGTCTTACCTTGGCAGCGTCTTTTTTACAGATGTCTTGTACAGCATGCTGATTAGTATCGTGTACAGCGGCCTCATTAGTGATCTCACATAGGGCATCCTCATTACAGATGTTTCGTACAGTGTCATTAGCGATGTCACGCACAGCGTCCTCGTTAGCAATGGCCTGTACAGGGTCCCCATAGGGAGCTAGGAGAACAGAAAGTAAAGGTCAGTGCCCTGGTGGTGGAGACTGTGAATCACCCAGGGAGCTTGCTTGGTGTGGTGCATGGAGGTGGCTGATCACAGCATGGGCCGAGCTGATGCTGGGCCATCCTCCCGGGTGGATCTGCGCTAGTGAAGCTAAGAGACGTGACTCAGAACGCTTTCTGCAGTGGGAATCAGCTTCCAGGTTCAGATATGCTTTATCCAGTGAAGTGGGGAAATACAAAAAAATACAAATTGACAAATTCCTGAAAAGCCCTCCATGAGTGCAAGTGTGATTTGTTAACCACTTTACATTCAGCATGCATTCACACATACAAAATATTTTTACAAGAAATCAGAAATCTTAATTTTTGTCAGTTATGTTAAATCTAACTTAGCTGTCAACATAAAGATTCTATCTTATTTACTCTGTGGTCTCCAGAAAATCTAACACATAGTAAGTAGACCAAAATGTTTATTAAATGAAAACACAGAGCAGGGGCAGGGGGGCTGGTAGGCAGACCGGGTTGCACCTGATTACCTGGATGATGATAAACTGCACAAAACCTCGGTCGGATTAATACTGAAACTGCCTTTTGCTTGGGCTATTTTCCCTTGCGGAAGAAGGATGACCAAGAGGATGAAACAGGGAAGAAATGAGAAACAGAGGTCTTTGCTTAGGAGCCAAAGGCCACCTTCTGTAAGATGAAATAGTCTACAAGTGGCCTTGAACTCTGCCGTGATTCAGTGACAGAGTTCCCTCATGTCGTCTACCCACAGTGAAGTCCAGCAACACTGCGACTGTCTTCTTTACAACTTGCAAGACATGCTGCTTCTGCATTTGCCTGTTGTATGAGATTTACACTTGTTTTAGCCACGTTTTGTTTCTGTTGGGCTGATGGCCATACACTGCACTAGCCAGTCAATAGTGAGATGGCTCCTCAGGGAGGCGGCTTGGCTTGAGGCTGAGGGTCTTTAACCTACATGCACAAGAGAGTTGCCACGAGGGGACGGAAGCCAGGCTAATAACTACTGTACAGAGTTCCCATCTGTCCCTCCTCACCATTTTCAGCTGGCAGGATTTGAGCATTTTAGGGCTTGGGAAGATAATATTACTAAATCTACTAAAATACATCACCCATCCTTATAGGCTTTGGCCAGTTGCTGAGCAAATTAACTTCACAACTGAAGTGGGCCGCACTGGCCTGCGTGGTCCCCCGCTTCTCTTAGAATCTGTGAGTGTGGGGCCTACTGGAGGGTGGGAGGTGGGAGGAGCGGGAGGATCAGGACAAATAGCTGATATTAGGCTTAACATATGGGTGATGAAATGTGTACAACAAACTCTCAACACACGTTTATGTATGTGGCAAACCTGCACTCCCTGCACATGTACCCCGAACTTTAAATGAAAGTTAAAAAAACAAAAACAAAAAACAAAAAACACAGGCTCTGTGAGCTGACCCAAACCCCCGGGGATCTTTGTGCTTGTGACACACTGATAACTACGCTGGTCGGTGGGGAGACGTGCCCTGGGTCGTGTGACCACAGAGGCCACTTTATGGTGATGGGCAGGGTCTGGGACCTCTTAGGCTCTGTGCTTTAGGGTTTATACACGAATGCTGGATTCCCTGCATGGTGGCGAACACCCCATGACTAAGTGCATGTCAGCGTCAGCACTGGCCCCCTCTCCTGGGTTCGTGTTTTCACCTTCTCATTCACGAACTCGGGAGCTGGGGCCACTCCCTTGGCCCTTCAGGTTCTCCACCTGAGCAGTGGGGATAAGAAGCCAGACCCAGGGATGGCTCTGGTGAGGGTGGAGGAGTCACTGTACAGAGAGAGTAGAGGGGGATGGATTTTATTGTTGGAAGTGGACACTGGTGATTGAGTTGTATAAATGGGAAATCTCTCCTGAGAACACACACAGCCACACACCCCCCACATGATGCAGCCTCACACAAGACACCACCAATCGTCAAGCACCCAACTCAGTACCACCCAAAAGGCAGCACAGCTGCTTCCTCAAAAATTGGCGATAACTTTTTCCCTGGGGAACTTGGGTTTTTTAAAAACACTTCCACTCTGCTTATTCCTATCCCAATCCCAGGCTCAGGGTGGCTCTTCACATTGAAACCTGCAAGGATGCCACACCTTTCTTTGCATCCAGATTGTTTTCTTTGCAAGTAATTCCAGAATACTTACTAGAGTCACACCTCAGAGGGACCACCTGCATCACCTGCAATACAGAAACAAGACTTCATGTGGGGTACGTCGTGTTGTGGATTGTTTGCACAAGGCTCTGTTTCTCTCAGTGAATACTGAAAACAAGATCAGAAAGCGTGGTCAACTTCAAGGCCCCCCAAACAAGGGTAGGATACACACTGGAAAAGATATCAGCTTCTGGATGGTGGATCTCTCAGGTCCACGGAGCTTGGCAAGTGCAAAATACTGAATCC
>NW_012100877.1:111721-120285 GCF_000951045.1 Mandrillus leucophaeus | reverse complement strand
AACAGGGAAGAAATGAGAAACAGAGGTCTTTGCTTAGGAGCCAAAGGCCACCTTCTGTAAGATGAAATAGTCTACAAGTGGCCTTGAACTCTGCCGTGATTCAGTGACAGAGTTCCCTCATGTCGTCTACCCACAGTGAAGTCCAGCAACACTGCGACTGTCTTCTTTACAACTTGCAAGACATGCTGCTTCTGCATTTGCCTGTTGTATGAGATTTACACTTGTTTTAGCCACGTTTTGTTTCTGTTGGGCTGATGGCCATACACTGCACTAGCCAGTCAATAGTGAGATGGCTCCTCAGGGAGGCGGCTTGGCTTGAGGCTGAGGGTCTTTAACCTACATGCACAAGAGAGTTGCCACGAGGGGACGGAAGCCAGGCTAATAACTACTGTACAGAGTTCCCATCTGTCCCTCCTCACCATTTTCAGCTGGCAGGATTTGAGCATTTTAGGGCTTGGGAAGATAATATTACTAAATCTACTAAAATACATCACCCATCCTTATAGGCTTTGGCCAGTTGCTGAGCAAATTAACTTCACAACTGAAGTGGGCCGCACTGGCCTGCGTGGTCCCCCGCTTCTCTTAGAATCTGTGAGTGTGGGGCCTACTGGAGGGTGGGAGGTGGGAGGAGCGGGAGGATCAGGACAAATAGCTGATATTAGGCTTAACATATGGGTGATGAAATGTGTACAACAAACTCTCAACACACGTTTATGTATGTGGCAAACCTGCACTCCCTGCACATGTACCCCGAACTTTAAATGAAAGTTAAAAAAACAAAAACAAAAAACAAAAAACACAGGCTCTGTGAGCTGACCCAAACCCCCGGGGATCTTTGTGCTTGTGACACACTGATAACTACGCTGGTCGGTGGGGAGACGTGCCCTGGGTCGTGTGACCACAGAGGCCACTTTATGGTGATGGGCAGGGTCTGGGACCTCTTAGGCTCTGTGCTTTAGGGTTTATACACGAATGCTGGATTCCCTGCATGGTGGCGAACACCCCATGACTAAGTGCATGTCAGCGTCAGCACTGGCCCCCTCTCCTGGGTTCGTGTTTTCACCTTCTCATTCACGAACTCGGGAGCTGGGGCCACTCCCTTGGCCCTTCAGGTTCTCCACCTGAGCAGTGGGGATAAGAAGCCAGACCCAGGGATGGCTCTGGTGAGGGTGGAGGAGTCACTGTACAGAGAGAGTAGAGGGGGATGGATTTTATTGTTGGAAGTGGACACTGGTGATTGAGTTGTATAAATGGGAAATCTCTCCTGAGAACACACACAGCCACACACCCCCCACATGATGCAGCCTCACACAAGACACCACCAATCGTCAAGCACCCAACTCAGTACCACCCAAAAGGCAGCACAGCTGCTTCCTCAAAAATTGGCGATAACTTTTTCCCTGGGGAACTTGGGTTTTTTAAAAACACTTCCACTCTGCTTATTCCTATCCCAATCCCAGGCTCAGGGTGGCTCTTCACATTGAAACCTGCAAGGATGCCACACCTTTCTTTGCATCCAGATTGTTTTCTTTGCAAGTAATTCCAGAATACTTACTAGAGTCACACCTCAGAGGGACCACCTGCATCACCTGCAATACAGAAACAAGACTTCATGTGGGGTACGTCGTGTTGTGGATTGTTTGCACAAGGCTCTGTTTCTCTCAGTGAATACTGAAAACAAGATCAGAAAGCGTGGTCAACTTCAAGGCCCCCCAAACAAGGGTAGGATACACACTGGAAAAGATATCAGCTTCTGGATGGTGGATCTCTCAGGTCCACGTAGCTTGGCAAGTGCAAAATACTGAATCCAAGGAGAAGACATTGCTTCCAAGGACAAGGACCCCAAGGATACAGTGTACAACCTGCAGCCGTCATAGGTAAATGCCATTTTGGATTACATATCAGTTGCTAAGAGTCGCTTCTTCTGTCCCCTCAGAACACTGCATTTAATATCTGTAACGGACATTGTCGTTTTTTCACATGTAAAGTCAGTTGAACAAGAAAGACGCCAAGAAAGGAACATTTCTATTTCGGGGAAAGGAAAGCAACCTTACCCTCGTATTGACCGGCCTATCTCCATCTCCTCTGTCCTTGAGAGCTGGAGACTCCTCAGAGGCTAGGAGGACACAGAGCAATGGTTAGTCATAGATGCTTTTGTTCATGAGTTATTCAGGGAGCTCTGCTTAATGTGGACAACACGACAGTGTGTGTGGATGTGTTTCATTAAAAGCACAGCTTGAGCTGCTGCTAAAAAATCTTCCCTCATTGAAAGACAGAGCAAGGAGCTGAGGAGCGAGAAACAGAGTCCCTGGCATTTTGCTGATGGCAACTTAAGGCAACGGCAATGAGTCAGTCTACAAATGGTACTGAAGCACACGCTATAATCAGATGAGAGTCCCACTGCTCACACTGTGAGGTTTGAAAGCCAGCTAAATGGTTTTCTAAATCCTGTAAAATAGTGTTAGCTTATAGGATTTATGTCCCAAGACCATTTTTACCTCTGTGGAACCACACTGGCTGTCACTGCAGTTATTATGTTTTAGCATTTTGCACTTGAATAAAAGCAAAGTTTAGTAGACAGATTGGATTCAATTCTAGGCAAAACAGTCTACTGTATTTATTCACTAACCCTTTGTTATAACTGCTGATGGAAGAATTGGAAATACTGAAGTTATATCCTTTAAAATTTATTAAAGCATAATTATTAATCACACAATATTTTTCCATCCAGACCTCCTTTTCTTCGTCATGCATGCATATTAATTGAGTATGGAGAATATCTGTGCTTGTTCAGGCCAGCCAACATTGGACTGTTTATTTCAAGAGAGGAGACATGGGTTGAATGCTGGTATGTCTTAACTCTGCAGCACAAACAGTTGCAACAAGTGTGGTGAACTAATCACCAAACAGCCCTTTGCTGCCTTATCTGTCATTGTGGTTATGTGTAGCTTGCAGGATTTGATTACGCCTGTTCTGTGGTGATAATACTTTCAACTATTCCTAAAATATTGCTTCAGTCTTATCTGTTTGGGGCCAACTGCTGAGGATTTCATACAAATTAATGAATTTTGTGCATCTAAAGTTCTACAAAAGGGGGAAATATTTGCAAATCATTTATCTTGTGAGACTAAAATGTAGAACATATTTTAAACCTCCCAACAATCTAAAACAAACTAAATAAAAATCAGAGAACTTTTTTTTTCTTTTTTTTTGAGACAGTCTTGCTCTGTCGCCCAGGCTGGAGTGCGTGGTACGATCTTGGCTCACTGCAAGCTCCGCCTCCCAGGTTCACGCCATTCTCCTGCCTCAGCCTCCTGAGTAGCTCTGACTACAGGTGCCCGCCACCACACCTGGCTAATTTTTTTGTACTTTTAGTAGAGATGGGGTTTCACCGTGTTAGCCAGGATGGTCTCGATCTCCTGACCTCATGATCTGCCCGGCTCAGCCTCCCAAAGTGCTGGGATTACAGGCGTGAGCCACCGCGCCTGGCCCCAGACAACTCTTTAAAAATTGGCAAAAGACTTGAACATATAGTTCCCTAAAGAATATACACCCACGGATAATGGCATAGGAAAAGCTGCTCAGCATCAATAGTCATTAGATAAATGCAATTGAAAAACACAAGTAGACACCAATATACTAGGATGATTTAAAGGAAAGTAAGTGTGGACAAGGATGTAAAGAAATTGTAACCCTGATACATTAGCTGGTAGAAATGGATAAAGATGCAGCCACTGTGAAAAACAGTCTGCAATGGCTCAGAAGGTTAAATATATAACTCCCTTTAGACCCAGGAATTCGACTCAAGTATATACCCCAAAGAATAGAGAACAGAAATCAAACAGATATTTGTACACTAATGTTTACAGCATCACTTCTCACAGGAGCCAAAAGGTGGAAATAATCCAACTATCAATGAACAAATGAATGTAATAAAAGCAAGGTGATCTACATGCAATGGTATATCATCCATCTGTAAAAAAGGAACACAATTTTGATAGATGATACAACATGGGTGGACAGTGAAAATATTGTGCTTAGTGAAATAAGCCAGACACAAAAGGAATATATTGTCTAATTGTACTTATATGAAGTGCCTAGAATAATCAAATTCATACAAGAGAAGGTGGGATAGGAATTACCATGAGCTGGAAATAGGGAGAAGGCGAGATATTGCTTACTGTGGACAAGGTTTGTAAGAAATCATCAAAATCGTGGGTGTAGATAGTGGTGTTGGTTATGCAACACTGTGAATATTTTTAATGCCACTGCATGCACACTTTGGTTAAAAGGTTCAAATGATAAATATTGTGTTATGTATATTTTCCCACAGCAGAAAACACACACAGCCAAGCCCAGATACCAGTCTTGCTAGCAGCCTTCCTTTACCTTCGAGACCGGGCCAAGGCTCACAGTACTTTGGAATCTCGTGCTCGAAATAGTCTGCATTGAAAGAGAAATTAATGGAGAGAGGAGAAAACTTCAGAATCCACACTACTCACTCTGCAGGGCCAAGAACTCTGTCTCCCGTGCACTGCTGATCCATCTCAGTATTTCCTATGACCACTTCCTTTTTCAACTGAAGACTCTGCACCTGAAGGGGTTCCCAGGTTTTTCACCTTGGCCCTTGTCAGGACTGATCCTCTCGGCTACTGTCCATTTCACCTCCATTCATGTCCATGCCACATCAGGCTGTGTTGTCCAGATGGAATGAATCCACCCCAAATGTCCCTTTCTGGAGGAAGCCACCATGATGCTGTACCTCCAACACGTCCACACACACCGAGGCACCTCGCTCACGCAAAAGGTGTGTGTCCTCCAGCCAAGTTTCATGCTGTAAACCCAGGTAACTTTTGAAACCCAAGTTTTGTTGATTCCCCTACTTCAGGTGCTCCATAGATGCTCGTTTGTCTACAGAACCCTGCCCCAGGCAGTTAAATAGTCCAAAGTGACCGGCAGAATTTTTCTGTTAATTCTGACTTTGTGTTGTGAGAACACGTGTTTTTTCCCCCTTAAAATTTCTGTGTTACTGATAAAAGTATGTAACTGATAATGCTTTTTTCAGCTATGTTGCCAAGCACATTTATATAAAAATAGACTCTTAGATTGTTTTGAGAATTTGATAAAGATGACAGCAACAATGATAATCGTATTTGTTTTACACTAATCTTTATGTGTTGCTTTCATCATTTCTTACATGTTGAGGCCTACCATACACTGTGCAATGAAATTAGTGCTATAAATCATGGTCGAAATATAAATTGGCAAAGCTAATTTAGAAAATAGTTCTGTTTCTTAAAAAACTTAGGCCAAGCATGGTGGCTCATGCCTATAATCCTAGCACTATGAGAGGAAGAGGTGGGTGGATCACCTGAGGCTAAGAATTTGAGATTCGCTTGGCCAACACAGTAAAACCCTGTCTCTAATGAAAATACAAAAATTATCCTGGCATGGTGGTGTGTGCCTGTTGCCCCAGCAACTCAGAACAATGAGGCATGAGAACTGCTTCAACCCGGAAGCCACTGCACTCTACTCTGGGTCTCAAAAAATGTATATATTGACCAAAATATCATTATGCATTACATGATTACATATGAATGCTCAAAGCTGCATTACTCATCATAGAAAAAAACCACAATGAAATGTCCATTAACTAATAAATGAATGAACACTATCTGTGTGAATAAACACAGCAGACTATGAAGGAAAACACACGACCAGCACGTGCTACAGCGTCCACTCACTTCAAACACAGTGTGCTAAATGAAGGAAGCCAGATTCCAAATATATATATATATGTCCGTTTCTATTAAGGAGGCGGGAAATTTATGGAGATGGAATATCACAGCAGCACTGCTCAGGGCTGGAGGTGGGAGTGGGGATGAACTGCCAGTGGGCAAGCACTTGGGTGAGGGAGAAATTTTTAAATTAGATCGTGGTGATGGGTGCACACAGTATCAATTTAATAAAACATCAAATTGCATACATTTTCAGTGGGCAAACTTTATGATGGGTTCATGCCCAATATAGGTGTTAAAAATAAATGTTATGAAAATTCTTGTCCAGTTTTTAACAAGCCAAAAGATATGCTGCTAAAGCAGCATTAATTCAAATGGTTGTCATAGATCACTTAAAAGTTTATAAGATAGTTGTCCTGTAAATATATGGTGAATATTATCCATGAATTTCCTCAATCTATTGTAATAATCACATTGTTTCTCCATTAACCTCTTGAGTTAGCTACTTTACTGCATTTTCAATGTTAATACACCATTTCATATTTTGAGATTAACTTGCATTAGTCAGAATTTACAGTATTTTAAAATATCACAGGATTTAATTTACCTTATCTGGTTTTGGTTTCAAGACTATGCTAGCCATTTCATTTAATTGTTCATGTAGGGTATTCTAATTCATGGAAAAGCATTACATCTTCCTTGATTTTTTTTTTAAGAAACTACTTCTAGGGATTTATATGAGGTACAGTCAGTCCACGGAGAATTGTTTTAATTCTTCATTCATGTCTTCAGTGGGTATACGGTTGGTCATATTGCTCATATTTTTCTGCTTGGATTTCAATAGGAAACTTGTGGAAGATCCTGAAGGGTGGCATCTTTGAGGGAGCCTGAGACAGAGCGAGACAAGCTAAGAAGGAGGGCAGTGCCACAGCAGAACTGCTATTGATGCCCCCTCACCTAGATTCCAGAAGAGACATCCAGCTATAGACACTGAGGTGCAGGAAAACAGTGGAGCACCCAGCACCCATTAGAGAAAGCAGTGCCCAAGAACATGGAGGCACTGATGGTGGCAAGGGGAAAAGACAGCTGCCATGAGGCTGTTCTCATGAGGGTCTCAGGCTGCACAGACACCCACATTGGCTGACGGGTACTGGTTTTCATAAGGGTGTGGCTCAGCCAGGCCACCAACAAGCAGTTAACAAACAGTAGTAATACGACACTTCCAAAGACCTTACTTGAGTAACACGGTGATCCTCACAAATTTCCAATCACGACGGTCGCACAGTTCCTTCTGTTTTAGGACACAGAGCCTGCCCGTGTCTGTCCTGTCTGTTGACCACGGGTCAGAGGTACAGGCTGCACTGGGGAGTAAGAATGTCACCTTCTCAACTTTGGGAAAACTCCCTGCTAGAACTGAGAATGGCCCTTTCTAAGCAGAAGGCAAGTTCAGACTAAAGGAGGAGGCAGGCCGGGCGCGGTGGCTCAAGCCTGTAATCCCAGCCCTCTGGGAGGCCGAGACGGGCGGATCACGAGGTCAGGAGATTGAGACCATTCTGGCTAACACGGTGAAACCCCATCTCTACTAAAAAGTACAAAAAACTAGCCGGGCGAGGTGACGGGTGCCTGTAGTCCCAGTTACTCGGGAGGCTGAGGCAGGAGAATGGCGTAAACCCGGGAGGCAGAGCTTGCAGTGAGCTGAGATCCGGCCACTGCACTCCAGCCTGGGCGACAGAGTGAGACTCCATCTCAAAAAAAAAAAAAAAGGGAGGAGGCCGACCACATCCGGTTGGCAAATTACCAAACATTCATTCAAGGAGAGCCCACATCCTGGGCCATCTTGGGTGGTGGCAAGATGAGAGATCACCGCTTTTGCAACACATACCTGATAACAAAAAATCAACTGTAAAAGCCAGAAAAATCCCCCAATATTTGCAAATTAGCATTGCACTTTTAAATAACTCATGGGTTAAAAAAGAAGTCTCAATAGAAAGTTAAAAATACCTTTAACTACCTTAAATGAAAATGTGACTTGACAAGATTTCTAGATGTAACAAAAGCAGTCCGTAGAGGGAAATTTATAGCATTGGATGCAATATATTAAAAATCACAAGATCTAAAATCAGTAATATCATGTTTCAAGTAGGAAACTGTAGAAAATAAAGGAATGCAATGTAAAGCAAGGAGAACACGTAATAAACAACATTGCAGAAGTCAATAAAATTAAAACGCTGAAATCATTAAAAAATCATTAAAATTTTTAAAATCAGAAAATCATTAAAACCAAAAGCTGGTTCTTTGACATGCTTATTACAATGAAGGAACTTCTATGCAAGCTAACCAAGAAAAAGGTGGTAACAAAAATGACCAATTTCAGAAATAATCGAGGAGCCATCTCGACTGAACCATTGAGCACTAAAAGGATAATCAGGGAGTATCATGAACAATTCTGTGACCAGAGTTCAATAACCTCAGTGAAATGTGTCAGGTCCTTGAAAGACACTCTTCCCAAGGTCACAATAGAATCCTAGATCATTTGAATAAGCTCGTGTCTATTAAATAAGTTGAATTCACATTAAGAGCATTCCGAAAAGGAAAGCACCAGACTAGGATGGTTTCTCTCATGAAATCTACCAAATTCTTCAAGAGGTAAATAAAGACAGAAATCCATTTAATGCAGTATTATTTGGTGATTTAATATGCATTTTATGCCATTAAGGCATAAAAAAGACAAGAAGGAAGCTTAAATATGTATCAATTTAGTGAAATACATTTATCTGAAAAACCTACATATGATTCCAACTATATGACATTCTGGAAAAGGCAAAA
>NW_012100877.1:107032-110611 GCF_000951045.1 Mandrillus leucophaeus | reverse complement strand
TCTATGCTAATGTTTAACAATCAGGTAAGTTCTAGACATTAGCTTGAGACATTGTCCATCATTAAACATGAACCAAAACTGACTTTTAAGTGTATATTTACTTTTGTGGTTGTGGCAATACTTACTAAGCAAATTAGAATTCTGACACATTAAAAAATATGGGTTAATCTCTTCATAGATTCCTCTTACATGGGGGACACTGAATACTCCCCACAATGGTGATTACTGAATCAACTTAATGAATGAACTTCCACAGTACCTTCTTGCGGGTGTACCTTCTTCCTTCCCCAGAAGCCATGATGCCTCCGACGTTGGGTGGTGTACAGGCTGTATCTTCTCAAAATTTCTATCAGAGAACATGCTGGTTAATGCATTTACAATAGAGAGGACTGTTGACATCTTGCTGACAGAAGACCAAAGGGAAAATAGTGATAATCTGTTCTAAGTTTAATTTTATGATCCTGCTCTTTAAAGGCTTTCAAGCAGAGCCTGCTGAATCAAAGTTGGGTTTCAGGAAGACCACAGAGTTCACTGAGCACTCAACATCCCTCTCAGACAGACCGTAGGCAGTGAAGACTGACTCCATATCACACAAAGACAACTTAGATCTTTCTTCTCAGAAGCCCAATAGTCTTCAGAGGAACCCCCGATTCTTACACAACTGTCATCCAGGTCTCAGGCAAAAGCCCCCAGTATTTTATAAAATTTGAGCTATCACAGCTGTACTAACTTTCACGTTATTACAAAGCTTTGCCCTCTTTTATGTGAGTTTCTCCAAGGAAAAACATGTGTTTACCCAGCACAACTCTAGTTAATGAGAAATAGAAGGAACTACTGGAAGAAAGCACGGAAAGAACACACAAGGTAAAATTTGACTTAAAATGACCAGTCTCATTCACTAACCTCACCATAGTCTTATGGGTTCACTGGACCTGTCCAATCCTTTGCTCTGTTCCCTCCATCACCTTCCTAATTGTCCTCCACCACTCATGTAATAGAAACATTGCACAGGGGAGCTAATCACCTCTTCTATCCCCCACTTCAGGCTCACCCATAAGTTTACAGTAAAAGCCTTTTCAAATGACTGCTTTAACTGCTGCTATGGCTCGTATCATCAGTTGAATGGGAACTCTCATGTGACTTTACAAATCCTTTACTGAGAGAGATGATTCAATACTGGAAGAGTATTCTAGTATAGTAAATCATTGATTTTACATTATGAAGATCATCAGTTATTGAAAATGTGTGAATAATGAAGCCCAGCCTTACTGCTCAATGCTGTGTATGTAAATCCACTGAGCGTGCTGACCCCCATGCCTGCACCCACCTGCTAACACAGGGAGGGTCCATCCAGAAGGGAGGCACAGCTCCAGCACTGACGCTCTCCCACCAGCTTCACAAGAGAGTTGCCACAAGGACGACGGACACCCGGATAACCATCAAGTGGTAATTTGAGTACTTAATGATCATGATCCCTAAAGTGTGTAGCTCAGAGGGCTTGTGGTGATAACTCCATCCAAGACTCTAAAGCATCTCCCCAATTCTTATTGGACTTGAGCCATGTCTTGAGGAGACCCAGCCATGACATGCAGGCACCACACTGTCCTACTTAGTGACTCCCTTAGTGTTTCAGAACCTGTGATTTCATCAGAAATACGGGCTTTCTATGTTGGTTTCACACTAAGGACTATGTGAAACCTGCAGGGAGATGCCTACATAGCTACGTGGATTCTGAGATCACTGAGGCTCTCTTATGTGAGGGATGGCATTTGAGATCTCTGCAGGCTTGGGTAATTCCAGGCATAGAGGGTGCTGGAACTCCCTTGCATGGTGAATAGTGATCCCTTCACTGGCTGATAAGTAGAGGCTGTAGTTCAGGCCTTCAACACTGGGACCATATGAGTAAACATCCTGGCTCCTCACTTTGTAGCAAGTGAGCCAGGGCACATTTATTTCTGTGACTTAGTTTCTCCATCTGGTATGGGGGTTCAATAAACAAGCTCACAACATATGTCCATGAGGAGGTTTGAACTAATGTAAGTAAAGTATGTGGTCTGATTTGTTAAATTAAGAAAAATGGCACTGAGCGTTGTGCTGGGTAAACACATTTTTTTCCTGGGGGAAACACACACAGACACACATTTCACAAGCGAATCATGCAGACTTGCACACAGACCACCCCCACCCCGCTGCATAATACACACCCGCACACAACCTAATGTGAACACGTTCCCAGGAACTATACATAGATAAAAGAGTTTGTCGCCTGGAAAACCAGTTTCTCTTACTATACCCCACATCCTCATTCCCCCCGGGTCTTGGATCATGGAGGCTCTCCAGACAAAAGCCAGCAGTTAGGCTCCACATTTCCTATAGAATCTTTCTCTAACAGCCAGTGAGTGATTCCAGAATACGTACCATTGATTGTGCTCGAAGAAGTCACCTGTAATTAGAGAAGGAAAACACTGAGAATCAGGCCATGCTATGGATGGTTCGCAAAGGTCTTTTGTTCACTTGGAAACCGAGTAACGAAGGTGGGAAAGGATGTTCAAGTCAAAAGCCTCAGCTCTAGAGTAGAGTTCCCGTAAGAAAGCACAGGGGCTTTTCCTGAAGAATGCTTCTGTCTAGATAATTTTTGGGTGGCAATGACAGAATTCCTATCTAAAGTGGAAAACTTGTTCCTGAGGAAAATATCCCTTCACACACACTGTACTATCTGACACGGCCAACAGTGTATGTCCTCTGGAATCAGGCGTCAGTTGGTAAGATACACCTCCTCCATTCCCAAGGATATATTATCGAACATCTATAATGTACCGGTTAATTTTCCCATAGCTGATAACAACTGAAATATAAAGGAACCAAAAAAACAACATTTCCATCTTAGGCAAAGACAGGCTACTTTACCGTGGTGGTAGAGCAGGGCTCCCTTTTCACATGCTTTTTGGAAGGCTTCTTCGAGTCACCTAGGGGATGTGGAAGGACACAGCATGGCTGTCAGTTCATTGGTGGTGCTATTCATGAATGACTAAGGGACTAGAACTTAGGGGTGTGCCTGGTTAACAAGCACAGATTGAGCTTCTCCTGGACCATCCTCTTCATGGACCAAGGAAGACAAAAAAGAGCAGGAAGGAAATGGGAGTAGAGCCCTTGGCTTTCCAGGTAATGGCAAATGAAAGCAATGTGAAATAATCAAACTCCAAATAAACAAATACTAAAATACATGCTAGGATTCAACCATAGCGTCCTGTCACTTCTTCAGACCCTTTAAAAGCCCAGCAGGACGGCCACTACCTTCTTGACATCTACCAAGTCCCTTTCAACCTCCATAGACCCACATACACTGCTACTGCATTTATCGTGGAGGGTATAGGGTTCTGATCTTGTTTATGTGTGAATTTTTTAAAAACTAGATTTAATTCCATGCACTAGCATTAATTATATTTATTTTCTTTGTTAAAAAAATAATCGGCCAGGTATGGTGGCTCACACCTGTAATCCCAGTACTTTGGGAGGTCAAGGCGGGTGGATCATTTGAGATCAAGAGTTCAAGACCAGCCTGACCAACATAATGAAACT
>NW_012100877.1:101891-106197 GCF_000951045.1 Mandrillus leucophaeus | reverse complement strand
AAGCAGCGGTTGCGGTGAGCCAAGATCATGCCAGTGCACTCCAGCCTGGGCGACAGAGCAAGACTTTGTTAAAAAAGAAAAAAAGCCCACCCTCCCCTAAAAATAATCAATTATTAAAGATTAGAAAATAGTGAAATACTTGTATTTTAAAATAACCACTATCATCATACATTTTCCATTTAGCCTTCCTTTGCCTTGTGTTTGCAGTCATCGTGTGAGGGGCTGCCTATGTTCAGCCCAGGCAACCCACAGCGAGAGAGGGCATAGCGGGGAGATGGCCCCTGGTGAGCAGTGAGGCTCTTCAAACCAGCTGCCAAGGGAGTTGCTACCAGGGTAATACATGAGGCTAATGATTACGTGGTATTTTGTGTTCTTACTTGTCTCGTCCCCAGGTTGTGTAGCTCACAGACTTTTTTAACATTTCTCTAGGGGTCATTTGAAGTTCATAATGCCATCAAATACCAATAAAGGGTCTTCCCATTATGTATCGGCTTTGGTTTATGTGCTGAGGAGTGGCCAAGCACTGAAAGAATGTGACCGGTTGTCCCAAGTGTTGTCCTCCAACTCAAAATGCACAACCAGTTCAAAAGCATTTGGGCTTTTATGTGCCTTTTACATAAAGACTATGACACAGCTAAGCTATTCATGTACTAATACTTGCCCTGACCTATGTGACCACGGACACCACCCTATAATGTGACTAGTGTGTGGAACTCTGCAGGCTCAGGTCATTCCACACATACATGCAGATGTGGGAACTCCCTTGTACAGTGACTCATGATCCCATGGCCGAGTGCTGAGGACAGGTCGTAGTTCAGAGCGTCAGCACTGGGGCCGTATGCTTGGGTTCCCATCTTGGGGCTCATAAGCTTGGGCACATTCATCTCTTTTTCTGCCCAGTGAAAGGTGACAGTAAATCAATCATGCCATATGTCTGTGGTGATGGCTGAATGATTCGATGTAGGTAAAGTGTATGGTGTATGTGCTCATGAGGCTTAACTATTATCAGTGATATGTCTTGCTTTAGATTTCACAGCTTAAATAAGGCTCAGAGGCTCATTCAAACCCAGGATTCTGAACTCCCAAGCCATTGGTTCTGTGACATACACCTGCTTGGCCTAAAACCAACCACTTTATCATAATTCAGACCCAGTTTTGAAATAATTAGATAAAGTTGTCAAAAGTGCTGTGTCTGCCTGAGCGCACACTCTGTCCTCCACACAAAGGACACCATTGTCTGCCACAATGGCCCAGTGGCCTGGCTGGCACAGACGGTGGCAGAGCAAAGGGCAAGAGATCCCTAATCCCATCACCATGGCAATAGGGCATCATAAACTTTCCAGGGTGAAGGCACAATCCACCTTGTGAGGTCCAACTGCTGCCATGCGGACAGCTGTGCTTTTACATGCACAGGAAGGTCACTGAAGATAAGTGTTTTACATCCATGGTCAACAGATGAGATGACCATGAAATGAACACCAGTGTACTGGGTGGAGCAGCTTATCTATTCGGTCTTCTGCACTAAAACCTGTGAAACGATATCATCTTGCCTTATTTACTAACACATACAAGTGCCTCTAAACTTAGACAGTTTCCAAGTCATGCAACTGATGAGCACTGAGCTCCTGCATAGACTGGGTCTGGATGACGGCTCGGGAGAACCAGGGCACACAGTCCATCCAAACAGCATTAACAAGTCAGCAGGTTTCCAAAGCTCTCTACGTGCAAACTCACACAATTATCCCTTTAATTTTTATCTTCATGTATACGTACACGATCTACTTGTTTCTGAGTATAAATAAAAGTGTACGTTCTTAGTTAACAGTCTCTATCAATTCATTCTATTTATCTTTCTGTGTTGAAATACTGAATTTCATTGGGTAACAAAAAAAAGTCTGACTAAGATTACTCTGGAATGGTGGGTAGGTTGGGTGGTTGACTATAATTTCCAATTCTGTGATTTTGGATAACTCCCAAAGCATAAAAATAAATGTGTGTTTTATTTCACATGCCGACAATACACACTTATTACTTTTTAAAATTAATATGTGAATGGACATGACTTACTACAAATTTATTAAACTAAATACACATTTCACAACAAAAGAAGAGAGGAAGGAAAAACATGTTAAAAACAAAGATAGGTACATTTTATTGTGTGAAAAGCTTCAAACCCATCCGTACTACTGTGGCTTTGCTCCCAACTTTTTGAAAGTAATGATTTTGTATGTTCTTAATTAGATTAAAAACTACATTAAAAATAGACTTTGCCATATTCTCCTCAAGGGAATAACTTAATTTGGGTCGGGGGCATTGAAGGGTGTAGGATGTAAAAGGAAATGATACATTATTTTTTAAATGAAGAAAAAGTTCAAAGGCACCCTGCTTGATGCAAGAATCAAATATATAAAGTGAGAAATAAAACATAACCACAAAGCGTATTTATAACTCCATACGGAAAATACAGAGGATAACTTTTTAAATAACGTATTTGAAAGTATTAACTAGTAATCTGAAAAGACAGCATTCGGCCTATTTGACAGGCCAGTATGAAAACATACCTTGAAAGCAGGAAAACCGGTTCCCCATAAGAAAAATCAAAATCAGGAAAAACGAAAGCACAAAAGTTCAATCTGCTCTGACCTTTGAAAAACTCAGCACAGACAGTGGCACTTAGGACCAAGGGCAAGAGATCCCTACTCCCACCACCATGGTGATAGGGCATCATAAACTTTCCAGCGTGAAGGCACAATCCACCTTGTGAGGTCCAACTGCTGCCATGCAGACAGCTGCGCTGTTACATGTACAGGAAGGTCACTGAAGGCTCAGTGTTTTATTTCAGAAACTGAATCCCAAACCCACACATTATTATTCTGTGCTTCTTAAAAGTTATGAGATGGGGAAATAGGATACCCCCAAATATAGCCAATAGTGAGAATTTCAAATGGAAGAGGGGCACAACTGATATTCTGAAAACAGAGATTCCATTCTGTTTTTTCTTTTTCAGCTTTTATGTTAGATTCAGGGTGTACATGTGCAGGTTAGTTACCTGGCTATATTGTGTGCTGCTGAGGTTTGGGGTATGAATGATCTCAACACCCAGGTACTGAACACAGTACTCAGCGGTTTTTCAACCTTTTCCCTCCTCCCTCCCACTCCTGGCGGTTCTAATGTCGATTGTCACCATCTTTATGTCCATGGGTACTCAGAGTTTAGCTTCTACCTTTAAGAACATGAGGCATTTGTTTTCTGTTACTACACTAGTTCAACTAATGGCTTCTACCTCTAGCCATTTTCCCACAAAGAACATGATTTCATTCTTTTGTGGCTGCATGGTATTCCATGGTCTATATGTACCACATCTTTATCCAGTCCACTGCTGAGGGGCACCTAGGTTGATCCCATGTCTTTGCTATTGTGACTCGTGTTGCAATAAACATACGAGTGCATGTGTCTTTTTGGTGGAATGATTTGTTTTCTTTTGGATACATATACAGTAATGGGATTGCCAGGCTGAATGTTAGTTCTGTTTTATGTTCTTTGAGAAATCTCCAAACTGCTTTCCACAGTGGCTGAACTAACTTACATTCCCACCAACAGTGTATAAGCATTTCCTTTTCTCCTTATCCTTGCCAGTATCTGCTACTTTAACTTTTTAAAAACAGCCATTCTGACTGGTGTGAGATAATATCTCATTGTGGTTTTGATTTGCATTTCTCTCGTGATGAGTAGTGATGAGCATTTTTTCATGTTTGTTGGCTGCGTGTATGTCTTCTTTTGAGAAGTGTTTATTTGCCCCTTTATAAATGGGGTTGTTTTTTGCTGTTGACTTAAGTTCCTTATAGAATCTGAATATTAGACCTTTGTTGGGTGCATAGTTTGTGAATAATTCCCCCCATTCTGTAGATTCTGTTTACTCTGTTGATGGTTTCTTTTCCTGTGTGGCAGCTTTTAGTTGAACTGGGTCCCACTTGTCAACTTTTGTTGCAATTTCTTTTAAAGACTTAGTCATAAATTATTTCCCGTAGCCCATGTCCAGAATGGTACTTCTGAAGTTTTTCTTCCAGGATTATTGTAGTTTTTGAGGTCTTAAATTTTTAATCTAACCTGAGTTAATTTTTGTATATGGTGAAAAATAGGTGTCCAGTTTTTTTCTTTTTTCTTATTTTTTGAGAGAGTCTTGCTGTGTCGCCAGGCTGAAGCGCAGTGGCCATTTCAGCTCACAGCAACCTCCGCTTCCTGGGTTCAAGTGATTCTCCTGCCTCAGCTTCCTGAGTAGCTGGGATTACAGGCATGTGCTACCACG
>NW_012100877.1:98635-100836 GCF_000951045.1 Mandrillus leucophaeus | reverse complement strand
TGTTGGCTCACTGCAACCTCCCCCTCCCAGGTTCAAGTGATTCTCCTACCTCACCCACTCAATTAGCTGGAATTACAGGCGTGCACCACCATGCCTGGCTAATTTTTGTATTTTTAGTAGAGATGGGGTTTCACCATGTCGGTCAGGCTGGTCTCAAACTCCTGACCTCAGGTGATCCAAATGCCTTGGCCTCCCAAAGTGCTGGGATTACAGGCTTGAGCCACCTCACCCAGCTTAATTAAATAAATTTGTAAGCACAAGAATCATAGTAAATTAAATATCCAAACTCTGCATTATAAAATTTTACATATAAGACTATTTTAAATCAAAAGTTGGAGGGAAAATACAAAAAAGCAAAGGTCCAGCCAGGCATGCTGGCGTGTGCCTGTAGTCTCACAGTTACTCAGGAGGCTGAGGTGGGAGGATCACTGGATCCCAGGAGGTAGGGGCTGCAGTGGGCTATGGTCATGCCACTGCACTCCAGCCTAGGTGACAGACCGAGACCCTGCCTGGGGAGAAAAAGAGCCATCTAACATGTAAATTCAATCATAGAATGTTGCCAATATTAACCGAAGTTACCAGGCCATAGTATTCAGTATAACTTTTAGGGAAATTCCCGTTAAAATTAGGTTCTCTTCCTTTTTGGGAGGCGGGGTGGAGGGTCTCACTTTGTCTCCCAGGCTGGAGTGCAGTGGCAGAACCACGGCTCACTGTAGCCTCAAGCTCCCAGGCTCAAGTAGCCCTCTTACCTCTGCTGACAGAACAGCTGGGACTGCCAGTGTGCATCACCACGCCCAGCTAATTCAGTTATTTATTTTTTATTATTGCAGAAATGAGGTCTCACTATGTTGCCAGGGGTGGCCTCAAACTCCTGGTCTCAAATGATCCTCCCACTTCAGCATTCCAAAGTGCTGGGATTACAGTCCTGGGCCACTGCATCTGGCCTGTTCTTAGGTTTAATTTTATATATTTGACTGAATGCTATGAATACCACTACAAGAAAAGTTTTCATCTGAGATATAATTTATACTGAATTGTGACTATCACAAACCTCCAGGGATAACTAGTCATGCACTATGGCCCTAGGTTTTTTTAAAAATGCGGCTCAGTGAATGACTTTGGAGAAGACGGCAGATGAAAGACCTCCAAAAATTCTTTCTATGAAAAAATGAGAAAACTGGCAACAAATGGTCACCATTACCATTTTGATTTTTACTCATCATTTTTTTAAGAGAAAGGGTCTTGCTCTGTTGCCCAGGCTAGGGTTCTGTGATGCAATCATAGCTCACAGCAACCTCATACTTCTGGACTTAAAGTGATCCTCCCACCTCAGCCTCCTAAATAGCTGGGACTACAGGTGTGCACCACCGTGCTTGGCTAAAGTTTTCATTTTTGTAGAGCGGAGGTCTTGCTATGTTGCCCGGGCTGGTTTTGAACTCTTGGGCTCAAGCAATCCTCCCAAAGTGGTCAGATTGCAGGCATGAGCCACTGCGCCTGGCCCATTAACATTTTTAGACCTCAGGAAATTAGCTAAAAGCTTGTAATAATCCAGAGGATATTCATTCTAGAAAAACAAACAAAAACAAACCAGTGTAATCTCAGAGCAGTGAGTTTCATGGCAGTTTAATTTTTCTTTCTCTTGTCTCCTGCTTGGCAGTTTCACAGTAACCCAGAAAATTAAAGTTCACATTCACGGTGAACACCAGCAACCCGACAGCTACTGGAGGAAGCAGAAGAGCTGGATCTCCCTCAAAGCTTTATTTCCAGGAATTATCACAATTTAAGTGTTTGGTGGTTCTCTGTAACACCTGACTTGCTAGACTGCATTTGATCTGCCTTGGAGCTTGCCCAAGGCAAAAAGCCTTTTCAATCTGGCACGATTATGAAAAACAATGACAGGGGCTGGGTGCAGTGGCTCACGCCAGTAATCCCAGCACTTTGGGAGGCCAAGGCAGGTGGATCACTTGAGGTCAGGAGCTGGAGACCAGCCTGGGCAATGTGATAAAATGACATCTCTACAAAAATTACAAAAATTAGCTGGGTGCAGTAGTGTGCACCTACAGTTCTAGCTACTTGGGAGGCTGAGGCAGGAGAATTACTTGAACCCAGGAGGTGGAAGTTACAGTGAGCTGAGATCACGCCATTGCACTCCAGCCCGGGTGCCAGAAGTAAAACTCTGTCTCAAAGGGGAAAAAAAAAAA
>NW_012100877.1:96942-98330 GCF_000951045.1 Mandrillus leucophaeus | reverse complement strand
GAAATGAGATGCCCATAGGGGTTTGAAATGCTCTGACACATTTCTGGGTATCTAGAAAATGCACAGGTGCACCATGCTCTGAGAAGAAGGGCTCAGTGTGCCTAAACTGCTTTTATGAAACACTGGAGGCCAGGTGCAGTGGCTCACACCTGTAATCCCAGCACTTTGGAAGGCCGAGTTGGGTGGGTCACCTGAGGTCAGGAGTTTGAGACCAGCCTGGCCTACATGGCGAAACTCCGTCTCTATTAAAAATACGAAAATTAGCTGGGCATGGTGGCGCATAACTGTAATCCCAGCTACTTGGGAGGCTGAGGCAGGAGAATTGCTTGATACAAGGAGGTGGAGGTTGCATTGAGCAGAGATCATGCCACTGCACTCCAACCTGGGCGACAAACCAAGACTCCGTCTAAAATAAACAAACAAACACACTACAGTTTATGCCAAACAGATTTTAAAGAGGACACCAAATCACCAATCCCCACTCAAAACCCTGGACACTCACGTCTCTATGAGCTTCTCTGGCAGACAGTACTTCATACTGTCAGTCATTGTTGGAAAAATGTTGTGTGCCTGTGTGATTTGCTTGGGCAGGATTCTTGATAGCTTGTGCTTAGCTTCAGGTGGACTTTGCCACATATACCTTTTCCCGTTATTTTGCTTACTATACTTTTGCTGTGATAAATCATAGCAATGTGTATGACTACACACTAAGTCCGGCGCGTCCTCCTAGAGAATCACTGAACCTGGGGGTGTTCTCGGCTCCCCATCACTGGCTGCTACACAACAACAAATGCAACCAATAGACACTGTCCCTGAGGAAGTCCAGACACTGCATATACTAGAAAAAAACTGTATGACCTGCTTTAAACATATTCAAAGAATTAAAGGAAACTATATTTTGCTTTGATTTTCTTCAACTTTTAAGTTCCGGGGTTTATGTGCAGGTTTGTGTGCAGGTTTTTCACATAAACGTGTGCCACAGTGATTTGCTGCACAGACCAACCCACCACCCTAGGTATTTAGCCCAGCATCCATTAGCTATTCTTCCTGATGCTTTCCCTCCGCCCACCCCCCATGACAAGCCCCAGTGTGTATTGTTTCCCCACCATGTGTCCATGTGTTCTCATCATTCAGCTCCCACTTTTAAGTGAAAAGAGGCAGTTTCGTTTTCTGTTTCTGCATTAATTTGCGGAGGATTAACAGCTTCCAGCTTCATCCATGTCCCTGCAAAAGACAGTGTGTGTCTTCTTTTCTCATCCCGAGCACGGCTTATTTGTGCTTTTGTTTTTTTTTTCAGTCTCAGATTTTTCTTTTTTTCTTTTTTGAGAAAGAGTCTCACTCTGTCGCCCAGGCTGGAGTGCAGTGGTACGATCTTGGCTCACTGCAAG
>NW_012100877.1:94976-96642 GCF_000951045.1 Mandrillus leucophaeus | reverse complement strand
TAACTTGTCAGGCCCAGAGAGGGAGAGCTAGGGGCTCCTTAAAACCTACTGAGGGGCCAGGCGCAATGACTCACACCCATAAACCCAGCACTTGGGGAGGCCGAGGTGGGCAGATCACCTGAGGCCAGGAGTTCAAGACCAGCCTGGCTAACATGGTGAAACCCTGTCTCTAATAAAAATGCAAAAATTAGCCAGTTATGGTGGAGCACCTGCAGTCCCAGCTACTTGAGAGACTGAGGCAGGAGAATCGCTTGAACCCAGGAGGTGGAGGTGCAGTGAGCCAAGATCGCACCACTGCACTCCAGCCTGGGCAAAAACACCACCACCAAAACCTACTGAGGCCACAGTAGGGGTGGGGTGGGGTCAGCATGGAGAGGGGATCACGCTTAGCCCCAACAACTCAGAATTCCACTTCTTTGTACAGGCCTCACTCTCCCCACTGGGCCGCAGGGCAGGTCTGAGGTCCAAGGTCTGTTGGGCCTAGGGAAATCCAGCCACTTGGGGGCCTGAGATATTTAGCTTCATGGCCAGACCCCCTCTCCCAGGGGACTCATTTCCCAGCACCCTCTCCACTGTCCCCGCCCCATTCCTTGGGGGGGGAAATGTATTTTTCTTTTGTTAATACTTCCTGAAACTTTTGCAAGTACAGAAACCACAAACTGATCAGCTGACAAAAGGGGGAAAAGGTGAGGCAAGCGGAAACCTTTGGGAACCAGTTCCCTCCAAGCCCAGGTCTCTTCTCCCCAGCACAGCTCGGCCCACAGCCTGCACGTGCCAGCAGGGACCCTCACCCTCCATACCAGGATACCACGTTGCCCCTTCCCCCACAGCCTGGTGGCTCAGTCCTGCAAAGGATCAGGCATAGGAGAAAAAAGCCCTGCTACCTGATCCCATGCTGCCACTCACAGACGCTTAGTTGACTGGCAACACTGAAGAGGTTAAGAAAAAAAAAGATGAAAACACAGAAAAATTTTTAAAAACCCAGACAGGGAGATGATGTGGGGAGAGAATGTGCTGGTAGCCTCAGTAGCCGGCTTCCTCCTGGTAAGGAAGATATTCAGGAACCACCCCTGGACCCAGGCAGTTGCCAGCACACAAGGGAGCCCTGTCGGCCACTGTGCCTTGAGAACAGTACTTGGGGTCGTGTATCTGCCAGCCCAGGCTGGAGAGCTGGCCGTTCTGGTTGACACCCTGCGTGTACCCCATATGCAGGGACATGGAGAAGTTGCCACACTAGTAGGTTTGCAGCTTTGTGTCACAGATGTGCCACCACGTCCCGGGAGCCATCATGCCCACTTGGCTGGCACACTTGTTTGTACCCATCTGGGGGCTGATGGTCGAGTGGTCCATGGGGGGCAGGGTGTGGCTCTTGGGGTCGTAGAGGTGCTGCCTTGTGCTGTATGCGGTCATGCCCAGCTGGCCGGCCCATTCGTTGGTGCCCATCTGCAGCCTGATGACACACTGGCCGGCGTTCATCGTGGCGTTGTCCAAGTTCCACTCCTGCTTCTCCCAGTACTTGAGGCCAATGTCCACCCTACTCTACAGCCCTTTGGTCTTGGTGTTCCCCACCAGGGCAAGAAGAGACACCTGCAGCTGCGTCATGCTTCCACTCTCAAACATGTTGTTGGTCTCAAACAGGTCCACAGGATTCATCCGTAGCTGACCA
>NW_012100877.1:91639-93046 GCF_000951045.1 Mandrillus leucophaeus | reverse complement strand
ACCTGAGGTCAGGGGTTTGAGACCAGCCTGGCCAACATGGTGAAACCTCGTCTCTACCAAAAATACAAAAATTAGCTGGGTGTGGTGGCACACACCTGTAATCCCAGCTACTTGGCAGGCTGAGGCAGGAGAATCGCTTGGTCCTGGGAGGCAGAGGTTGAAATAAGCTGAGATCGCACCACTGCACTCCAGCCTAGGTGACACAGTGAGACTCCATCTCAAAAACAAAAAGAAAGAAAGGGTCCCCCATCTCACAATAAAGAGTCAAAGTGGTGAAGCACTTGCCTGCAAGTGAATCCCATGTCTCCACCCACAGCCTGTCGCCTGGCATATTCCTCAAAGAACGTCTGTGAAGCGGAAGTGGTGGTGGTGAGGAAGACACTAACCAGGATGCTTGGAGTGGCCAACATGGGACTATAGTAACCACTCGAAGGTGCAGCCTAGAAAGTAGGGAGGGGAACAGAGTGGCCATACCAGGTTTCCTGTTTGGTTGGTCCCAATCACAAACACCAGCTGAGACAGGAAAAGCACCACGGCGAGGTGCCTGTGAATGCTGTGCAGGCTGGAGCGCAGCGTGCAGACCAGGCTCAGGAGGACGAAGGCCACCAGCAGGGCTGCCAGCGAAAAGGACATGGTGGCGTAGATGACGATCTTCAAGGGCAGGACCTCTCCATTCTGTTGGTTGGGAAGTTAAAGGCAGGAGAGAAGGTAAGGGCCGAGGTTCAGATCTGGACGTTGCATGACAGAGACAAATTACACGCTTGCTTATTAAACGATCAAAGGCTGACAGAATACAAAAAATTATCTGGGCATGCTGGCCACGGATGCCTGTAATCTCAGCTACTCAGGAGGCTGAGGCAGGAGAATCACTTGAACTCAGGGGACAGAGGCTGCAGTAAACCGAGATCACACCATTGCACTTCAGCCTGGGCAACAGAGCAAGACTTCATCCAAAAAAAGAAAGACTAGATCTGGGCTGTAAAGCAAGTTTCAATACATTTCCAAACTCTGAAACCACAGAGTATACGTTCTTTGACCTGCAATTATGCTAAAAACAAAATCAAAATGATTTACTAGAAAATGCTAAATGAGGCCGGGCGTGGTAGCTTATGCCTGAAATCCCAGCACTTAGGGAGACTGAGGCGGGCAGATCACCTGAGGTCAGGAGTTGGAGGCCAGTTTGGCCAACATAGCGAAACCCTGTCCTTCTGAAAACACAAAAATTAGCCGGGCGTGGTGGCGCACACCTGCAATCACAGCTACTCAGGAGGCTTAGGGAGGAGAATCGCTTGAACCTGGGAGGCAGAAGTTGCAGTGAACCAAGATCATGCCACTGCACTCCAGTCTGGGAGACAAAGTGAGGCGCCATCAAAAAACAAAAAACAAAACAAAACAAAAAAAAGCTAC
>NW_012100877.1:88775-90539 GCF_000951045.1 Mandrillus leucophaeus | reverse complement strand
TAGTCCCTGGCAAAATTCCTAATTTTTGGATGAGCTTTCCATGATGTAATTACGCCAACAACACGGGAGTCTGTGGCTTCCAGCGCCGTTCCTACTGAACGCACACTTTTCACTCCGTACTACAGAGACCCCACTGCCGAATAACAACCTGAAGGCCCCAATTCATCACCTGCCTCCAAACAGCCAATTTAACTTGTTCTGACAGTGAAACCACCGCAAAGAAAATACCATCCCCGGTCAGCACCGCGTTTGCCAAGTTTTGGCCCAGAGCAAGTTTCTAGGGCTACCTGGGAGACTCATGAAATTACAAGTTTAACAAGGGGCCCACAGGCCAGCTGTAATCATCCCTGGTGCACACCTCAGATTCCAGGCAATCCGAGCCATCTGTGCCGGAAAATGCTCCGGAGCTGTGACGGGGGAGTAACAGCTAAGGCTCCCTGTGCAGGCCGGAGCCCCTGCCCCAGCCCTGACCCGTCTCCTGAGCCCTCACTGATCTGCTAAGACCCTGACCTCCACCAGCCTGGGGGTAGCACTCTCGTTCCTGCCCCCACTGCCCTCCAACCAGGCACTCGCGACGGGGAGGGCATGAGCTGGACAGCCCCTCCATCCACCCGCCAACCCTCACGCCAATCTCGGCTACACAGAACTGTTTCTAGACGGGCTGTCCATAGGGGTGACAAGAGGGGCCCATGGCCGTTCCAGGAACATGGGCAGTGAATGCACCATGGGGCCGAGTGAAGAGCCTCTACGCCTTAGTTCCCCCTGTGTGGAATGAAAACTTGGAGCAGGCACTCTGTAAAATCCATCTCACCTCTGACCACCTCTGATCCCAGCCCAGCCTCCCCTGATGGGGGATGGCACCCAGGACATGTTGGGCAGCACAAGGAGGTCCAGAGCCCAAAGGAGCAAAAGCAACAAGGTGTGGTTCCGCACAGCTGACAGCAGAGGACACGCAGCTGGCCCAGACCTCACTCTGGGAGGGATTTCTCGACTGTGGGGACCTGGGTGGGGGGGGTCATCCTGGGAGGACGGGGCAAGTGTTCCTCTGTGGCCCACTCCAAGGCAGGAAAGAAGGCTAACCTAAGGGCAGCATCTCCATGTACTGAAGGAAGGGTGGGAGGGAGACCCAGGCCCACTCTGGTTGGAGATAACAACAAGAAGGAAGTCAATGCTGCTGAGACCGTGTGCACCCAGGTCTCATCACATGCCTGCACACACATACATATACAGCCACATGCACAGACGTGCACAAATGTGCATGCATGTAGAGATGCACATACACACACTGACATGCACACACACACAATGTACAAATTTGGAAAAAAGCCTAGGAGTCATGCCTGTAATCCCAGCACTTTGGGAGGCTGAGGCGGGTGGATCACCTGATGTTAGGAGTTCAAGACCAGCCTGACCAACATGGCAAAACCCTGTCTCTACTAAAAATACAAAAAATTACCTAGGTGTGGTGTTGAGTGCCTGTAATTCCAGCTACTCTCCGGGAGGCTGCGGCAGGAGAATCGCTTGAACCTGGGAGGCAGAAGTTGCAGCAAGTTGAGGGTGAACCACTGCACTCCAGTCTGGGCAACGAGAGCAAAACTCCAGGAAAAAAAAAAAAAAAAAAAAAAAAAAGGCCTAGGAAGAAGGAAGGAATAATCCAGTTTTGGAATCTGTAAAATCAAAGACAGAGCGCCCTGCTCAGGCACAACTCCCACAGGCCACTCCTGTGCTAGGAGAGGCAAATTAGGTCTAAGGAAAGACATAGGG
>NW_012100877.1:81705-87715 GCF_000951045.1 Mandrillus leucophaeus | reverse complement strand
TCCATGTTGGCCAGGCTGGTCTCGAAATCCTGACCTCAGGTGATCCACCCGCCTCAGCCTCCCAAAATGCTGGGATTACAGGCGTGAGCCAGGGCGCCCGGCCTCCACCTGGCTGCACCTTTAACTGGTGAGGCCCGCTGTTTCCCCCTGAAGGTTGGGCACCTCCCTCAGCTCTGCAATGCCCATGGCTCCAGCCAAGCCCTCGGGCTAGAGGGAGACTGGAGCTGCCGTTTAAAATGCACCTCGGCTGAGCTCTGCCAGCCCCTGGGGATGGCCCAACCCCATGTTCCCTCGCTCAGTCTCCACCTCCCAGAGGAAAGGGCTCATGTTCCCCCTCATCCTCTTCGGAGAAACCCAGGGGCGGGCACAGGGGAAAGGTAAGTAGCAGGTGCTGGAGTGTCCACCAGGAAGCCCAGCACCTGGGTCCCTCCCTTGAGTACCCACCTAGCAGGTGCCCTGGTGGCATGGGACCCCAGTCACCTGGAGACAAAAGTAGGTGGGCGTGCTGCTGATAGCCTCCATCAGAAGGCTGTGCTCCTTCTGAGTTCGCAACATGAGCCCGACGTACCGGTGTATGGAGATGATGATGTTCAGATCACTCCAGGAAATGACGCTGTTACCGCTGAAGAGCTGGGGCTGGGGCATGGCGGCAAACACAGGCCCGGGGAATTCAGGTGCCTCCAGAAATCACACAGGCTGGAGACTCCTGGCTGCAGGGCTGGGGGATGGGCCTGCAGGCCGGTCAGCCACGTGGGCTCCACAAAAGCCCACCCTGGAACGTGAGCCTCCTTCTTAGGAAGTGTGAAGACCTGCAGGCCCCCAGCCACAGATGGGCATGGCAAGGGGCTCTGAAGCTGGATGGGAGGCAGGAGGAGGTGGGTTCTGGATCCCTGGGCTCAGTGGCTAGTGGGGCTGGCCCTGGGTCAGGAGTGGCTGGTGGGACTGGTGACCCCAGGGTCAGGAGTGGGGGTTCTGCGGAGTACAGTCTCTTGGAGAGAGCACTGAGTCCGCAGTCAACACAGCACATGCTGCCGGAGGCTGCTGGTCCAGAACGTGAAGCCTCCTCACAGTGGTCCCAGACACAAGGAGCAATACCTCCCAGGCCGCCATGGCCGGGGGATGGACGATGTCAGCCACTCACCTTGCTCGCAGTTCTTCCCACTGAAATGGAGCGGAAACTCACACACATACATGTTCCACTTGTGGACACAGGTGCCCCCGTTCTGACACCACGTCCCATCGTGGAAGTTCCTCCAAGCAGCCTGGCAACACAGAGCATGCAGCGGAACCCCACTTAAAGGAACCGTCCAGGGTCTGCTGTGCCGGACACGGTGTGGGAAACCAGCATGGAATGAACACGGGGCTGGACAGAAATCAGACCAGGTCTAAACACCTCTGGCAGAGACAGGAACGTGGGAACTGAGAAGGTGCTGAACACACGGCCCACATTTGGACACCCTGGGGCTCCAGGCCATCATGGCAGCCGATCCGGTCACCAGGTGACATATGCAAGACCCTAGGATCATGTGCGCCTTGGGTTAGCTGGCTGGGCCCGCAGCATCACAGCAACTCCAAACTGCAGAAACTGGGAGCTGCACATCTAGAGCCTGGACTCCAGGTTCCACTGCCAGAGCTGCCCACAGCCGGACACACACGGTAAGAAAAAACATGGCTCCCCTGCGATCTGTAAGCGGTGACCTCTGTGTGGCTGCCAACGTCCAGCCAGATACCACTGTGGCAGCCCCGACACCCCGGCGGCCACCGTACCTTCTCTGGTACCATTGTTGGCAAAGAATCCAGCCATGTCCACATTTTTGCTGTCAGCTGACAGGTTCCGCACGCACCCCCACAAACTGTCAGTTGTGCACTGGGAAGTCTTCCAGCAGGTTGGGGACGCCCCCCAGGAGCAGAGGGCTGGTCAGAGCCAGGGAACTGAGGAGGTAAAGCTGTCCTCTGTGATGTCTGGGCAGCAAGAGGCGGCTACAGCAGGCTGGGTTCAGAAACCAAGCAGGCAGGTGGGCAGAGGCCAGAGTAAAAGGGGGCTCCTGCATCTGGTCCCGCCACAGGCTCCGTATGCCTCTCGGTGCCTGTTTCCTTGCACTTGCATTCGGTCCTGACCATTTCGGTGTTTGACACTCACCAGTGACCACCAAGTCCTGCCCACCCAGGCTGGTCCACACACAGACTGAATGTGAGCACGGGGGGCACAGGTCAAGGCCAGCGGGGACTCGACTCCACTTTGGCCTCTGAGATCTTCCAGAAAAAAGAATGGACCTGAAGTGAGGCCAGAAGAAAATGAGAACCCTGGTGGCACTCCAGGCAGCGGTGCGACCTCAGGCAAGGACTGTGACCTCTCTGGGGCACAGTTTACATCTCAGCAAAAGGGCACCATCCCGCCTCCATCCCAGTTGGGCAGGATGAGATGAACCAGGCAAGGGACTGCCCCCAGCCCCTATCACGTGCTCAGGATGTATCAGGGCTATTATATTATCTTCAAAAAAGGTTCTTCTGTGGTGATTTAGTGGCTTGTGCCTATAATCCCAGCACTTCAGGAGGCCGAGGCTAGAGGGCTGCTTGAGTCCAGAAGTTCAAGACCAGCCTGGGCAACATAGGGAGGCCTTGTCTCGACAACAAATTTAAAAAATTAGCTGGGTGTGGTGGTGTAGGCCTGTGGTCCCAGCTACTCGAAAGGCTGTGGCAGGAGGATGGCATGAGCCCAGGAGGTTGATCAAGGCTTCAGTGAGCTGGGAGCGTGCCACCGTAGTCCAACCTGGGCAACAGAGCAAGACCCCATCTCAGGAAAACACATACACACACATATGCCTCTGGGACGAGCTGGGTGACACAGCACTTCACTTAACAGAGAGTCCTGGAGTCCCAGGCACCAGAATTTGTGGGAACAAAGCCAGTAATCCGTGGAAGTGGGCCAGAGACCGTCTCTGGGTCTACAAATCAGCTATCAAAACCCTGGGGATGGCCTGGCCACTCTTGATACTTAGGGAGACTATTCTAGAAGGTTCTAACATATCAGAGGGAAGGTGCCCCAACCATGGAGAGGGAGTCTGACTCCAGCCTGGACTGAGATTGCTAGGGCACTGCACCCAGAGTACCTACATGGGGCCCTGCTCTGGGAAGTCTGCAGAATGAGCACGTTAGGGGACGCAGACCCCCAGGGCCTCCCCTCCTCAGATGCTCACTTCTTGGAGCCAGTCTGAGTGTCCTGGGCAGCGCAGCTGTAGTTCCCGATGTCCTTTCCCGAAGCACACAGCCACAGCTGTAACAGAGTCACCCACCGCACCATCAACACAGCCATCTTCTCCCTGGACAGCCTGTGGGGCAGGCCCAGGTAGCCGATGTTGGGCTGTCAAGAGAGAAAGCACAGAAGGCATCAGCGTTTTCTCTGCCACTGTCCTCAGCAGGTGCACCTGTCACTCATGGAGTGGGGAGGACACATCACAGAGTGGGCAGCAGGTGGACAAGGATGAGGAGCCCCCAGCCTTAAGTTAGTTCCCTAAACTAGTTGTGCTGGGCTGCATGGTGACCCTTCAAGTTCTGCCTCCCAGAATCTCAGAACACGGCCTCGTTTAGACAAAGGACTGGCGCCAATGGAGTTAATTAAGATGCAGATGTCGTGGAGTAGGCAGGCCCCAATCGAAGATGACCAGTGTCCTCCTAAGAGGACAGATGCTGAGACTCAAAGGCACGCAGGGAGAAGCCACGTAGCCACAGAGGCAGCTGCTGGAGTGGCTGTCTACCAGCCAAGGGACACCTGGATCCCCAACAGCTAGGAAAAAACAGGGAGGGCCCAGCCCTTCAGACTTCAGAGAGGGCACAGCCCTGCCCACTCCTTGACTTCAGACTTCTAAGTGCCAGACTGGGAGAGAATTGTCTGAGCCACCCGGTCCGCGGTACTTTGTGACAGGCGCCCCAGAAAATGAAGATAGCAGCCAACACTCAAGCCCCAGGGCCCCTCCTGTGAACACCCGCTTCTGCTCTTCTGGGGGTGTCCTCCTGACCACAGCACCTGGCCAGGCTCCTGCTCCCCGACCCTGTGGCTCCTACAGTACAGATACCAGGAGGCCGCTGCCCGGCCACCGACGGCCCCACATCTCCTGTCTTAAGGTGTGGAACTCCCTGTCTGGGCCAGGAGTCTGTTCCAGGGTGGGGTACAAGAGTCCTTCTGGAATCAGTGACCTCGGGTGAAACCTCTCCCTTCTCAAAGAGATACGGTTTGCCATCCGGGGATGAGCCCCCTTTCCCTAGGCAGCTCTCATGGGTCTCAGCTCCTGGTCAGCCCCTCCCAGAATAAGGCGCACATCCACCCAGTCAGCCTCAGACGCCCTTCCAGCAAGAAAAGTAGCACCAGCCCTGCATGATCCATGCTGGCCACGGAACCTAAGCATGCGGGTCTCAAAGTTCCAGAAACTCAGGAATTTCTGGAGCATGGTGTGTTCCAGGAGCTGGCTACGCAGCTTCTCCCTGAGTGCCTTTGAGTCTCAGCATCTGTCCTCTTAGGACGACACCGATCATCTTGGATCGGGGCCCGCCTACTCCAGGACATCCACATCTCAAAAATAGGGCAACTAGGCTGAAAGGCAGCACACAGAACTGGAAACAGGAGCTCAGCCAGATGGCCAAGCTGCAAGACTTCAGGGGACCCTGGACACCCAGGCAGCAAGCCCTGCCTCGAGTTGTGCAGTGTGCAGCCCGCACGGCTATACATGGCCACCCCAGCTGCGGCTTCTACTCCCCCTTATCCAATCATCTAAGGTAGATGAGATCCACCACCGTACCTCAATTTCTTTTTGTGCAATATAATGGTTTACTATCACAACACACATCTTCTCTGTGTTACAGGGACTTTGAGGGTGACATCAACAGAGATATGTGAGTTTCCCACACATCTTTCTCAGTAAATCCAAGGGAGGCTTCTACCATGCCCCCTGATATTCCAGTACATTTCATTTTAATTTTACATCAGCTGATAAAATCACAAGGCCTAATAAGCTGTCTCCTTAAAAATTTCACTTTTAGTTAAGCAACAGGAAGGTGAGTGCATTAAAAATTATCTGTTTTCTAGCTCGTAACTCAGCCCACTTTGGAAACCGCGTGGAAGTGTGGTCCATTACAGGGTGCTTAAACATTAGGTGCAATCCCAGGCAAAGAACCACCTCCCCCCACCGTGTGAGCCCCACATTATCTTTACCACTTATAATTCACATTTTTGGGGCTGGGCATGAGACTTCTGGGGGAAGGACATAATAGCATTTATACTGGGAAGGCTTTCATGAAAGTAAGCTGCAGTTTACAAAACTACAGATTCAAGCAAAAACCGCGGGAGAAAGAAAGCTGGAGGTAAAAGACAAGGCCAACACAATCCATACTTGTTTTTCGGGTGGCACAGACTCATGTGAGACGCCCACTGCTCGGAGACCTGACTTCAGTCTGGCCTTCGTGAATCAGAGCAGCAGGCACGGGGCGTTTAAGAAACGGTCTCTGATACACAGCACCCAACAAGTGCTGCTTGGTTCTGACTCCCAGACAGACCCACCAGCGACCACTGGGTCAAAAGTAACAGCCCTTTTGGCCAAAGAGCCAAATGTTCTCAGGTGGAGAGCTAAAAGAACCAGCAGGAGGGCTGCGCGGAGGAGGGGGTGACCTGTGGAGTCTGAGGTCCCTGCTGCCCAGAGAAGCAATCACAGCATCCCGATGGCCCATCCCTCTCCTGCCGTCCCAGAATAGGTGCTGAGTGGGGCCCTGGTTTAAAATACCCGCCTCTCGGTGAGTCTGGTTTAATGTGATGCTAATTCTGAGGTGGGGGCCAGCAAGTGTTGGGGAGGCAGGGGGCGCAAGAACGCGGTGCTGTGGGTGGTTTGAGATGCACAGATGGGGTTCCCCAAAGCATTAAACACAGAACTACCACCCCCAGGCGTATACCCAAAAGAACTGAAAACAGGAACTCAAAAAACATGAGTTCATGAGTGTTGATGGCATTACTACTTACAATTCA
>NW_012100877.1:78098-81655 GCF_000951045.1 Mandrillus leucophaeus | reverse complement strand
GTGTGAGCCCCACATTATCTTTACCACTTATAATTCACATTTTTGGGGCTGGGCATGAGACTTCTGGGGGAAGGACATAATAGCATTTATACTGGGAAGGCTTTCATGAAAGTAAGCTGCAGTTTACAAAACTACAGATTCAAGCAAAAACCGCGGGAGAAAGAAAGCTGGAGGTAAAAGACAAGGCCAACACAATCCACACTTGTTTTTCGGGTGGCACAGACTCATGTGAGACGCCCACTGCTCAGAGACCTGACTTCAGTCTGGCCTTCGTGAATCAGAGCAGCAGGCACGGGGCGTTTAAGAAACGGTCTCTGATACACAGCACCCAACAAGTGCTGCTTGGTTCTGACTCCCAGACAGACCCACCAGCGACCACTGGGTCAAAAGTAACAGCCCTTTTGGCCAAAGAGCCAAATGTTCTCAGGTGGAGAGCTAAAAGAACCAGCAGGAGGGCTGCGCGGAGGAGGGGGTGACCTGTGGAGTCTGAGGTCCCTGCTGCCCAGAGAAGCAATCACAGCATCCCGATGGCCCATCCCTCTCCTGCCGTCCCAGAATAGGTGCTGAGTGGGGCCCTGGTTTAAAATACCCGCCTCTCGGTGAGTCTGGTTTAATGTGATGCTAATTCTGAGGTGGGGGCCAGCAAGTGTTGGGGAGGCAGGGGGCGCAAGAACGCGGTGCTGTGGGTGGTTTGAGATGCACAGATGGGGTTCCCCAAAGCATTAAACACAGAACTACCACCCCCAGGCGTATACCCAAAAGAACTGAAAACAGGAACTCAAAAAACATGAGTTCATGAGTGTTGATGGCATTACTACTTACAATTCACAAAAGGTGGCAACCACCTAAATGGCCATCAGTAGATGAATGGTAAAACTGGCCCATCCCTACACTGGAATCCCAGCCACCAAAAGGAACGAAGCACTGACATACGACAACGTGGGGGTCCTGAACACACCACACTCAGTGAAAACAGCCAGACATGAAAGGTCACACACTGTACAACTCCATTCCTATGACATTTCCAGGATAGGCACATCCACAGACACAGAGCAGACAGGTGTTGCCAGAGGCTGGGGAAGGATAACAAGTGACTGCTAATAACATGGAGTTTCCTTTTGGGATGATGAAAATACTCTTTTTGAGACGGAGTCTTGCTGTCACCCAGGCTGGGCTGGAGTGCAATGGCACAATCTCGGCTCACTGCAACCTCCGCCTCCCCAGTTCAAGCAATTCTCCTGCCTCAGCCTCCTAAGTAGCTGAGGTGCCCACCACCACGCCAGGCTAATTTTTGTATTTTTAGTAGAGACGGGGTTTCATCATGTTGGCCAGGCTGCTCTTAAACACCTGACCTCAAGTGATCCACCCACTTCAGCCTCCCAAAGTGGTGGGATTACAGGCATAACCGATGAAAATATTTTATCATTTTTTAAAAGTTACTACTATTGGTCAACTGATGGCATGAAAATATCTTAGACCTCAATAGAGGTGGTATGGCACAATACTGTGAATATACTAAATGCCACTTTAAAACTTAATTTTATGTTATGTGAACTTCATCTCAATACGGCAAAAAAAAGATTCCTGGGTGGGCATCCTCCCCCTCACCAGCCACCTGCCACTCTCCACCTGGATAACTTTTGGGAAGATCTTTCCAATTTTTCCCTCTAACATGGACAGAAAATGCATTATTTGGCCTTCCCGCCAGGAGGCTATGAATGATAAAACAGTCAAGAGAGCTGAACATTCTCCAGGAGGGGTCAAGAGGTGCATGCACAATTTACACAAGCGGCTTGAATGGGGCTAAGTGAAGACAACAGCAGGTGTATGTGATCTGGGCTTTGCTCATCCATTTTTGGAAAAGGAAGACAAACTCCGTCTCTGCTGAAAGACTGGCGTGGAGCACAAGGAGGCAGCAGAGACTGGGCAGTGGTAACAGCTCCAGACTGTGGAGTGGCCCGTCCACCTCTGAGTTTCACACAGAGAAAGCAACTCAAGCAGCTTCTGCAGGGTGCTGGCGTGGAGGTTTCTGGTCAGGAAAAGCACTCGGTGGCTTGGCTGGGTCACAGCCAACAACGAACTGTACAGGTTGGGGGATAAGGAATGAGACAAACCACTGCATTCACATTTCTAAGAGGAATTTCTAAAGTTTGCCAGATATTCATACAAGAGACAGCATGGGAATGAAAGGGGCCAAATGGTCATATCTTTTTCTCAATTCTTGTGTTGGAAGGTTCCGGACACAGGATGGGCCAAGGCCAGCATGGTGAAGGTGCTGGCACCCTGGCACCTGCTCTCCCAGCTTAGATTGATATGAGTCTTTCCCCCTTTCTAATATGAGTATTTAGTGCTATAAATTTCCCTCTCAGTGCTGCTTTAGCTGCATCTCACAGTTTTTGGTATTTTGGATTTTTATTCCCTTTAATTTGTTTTAAAAACTTTCCTCCTTCTCTTTCTTTCTCCTTTTCTGAATAATGAAATATTTTGGTCAAGTCTCTATGCAGACGTATCTCCAACTGCTGGAGTCAGCTAGTACCATCA
The DNA here is from genome assembly GCF_000951045.1 of Mandrillus leucophaeus. Lineage (NCBI taxonomy): Eukaryota > Metazoa > Chordata > Mammalia > Primates > Cercopithecidae > Mandrillus > Mandrillus leucophaeus. Next base: position 79,114 of record NW_012100877.1, on the reverse strand, counting down.
GAGCTGAGTGGGGCAGAGCAGCAACGCTGGGGAAGAGGCAGCTGGGAAGCGAGTGGCCGGGGAAGGGGCAGCTGGGAAGGGGGCGGCCAGAGAGGGGGCAGTCAGGAAAGGAGTGGCCAGGGAGGGGGCAGCTGGGGAGGCGGAAGACAGGAAGGGGGCTGAGTGAAGTGGCGGCCTGATGGAGTTGCGAGGTTGTTTAAGTAATGGAATGTTGAGAAAAATCGTAACTATACTGAGAAGAATGAAAACAGGTTTCGAACTCATAAAGAGTGACAAATATAGAAGAGGGAAAAAACAAGAATGAACTCTAACTCCACTTGGGCTGCTGTAACAAAATACCACAGGCTGAGTGGCTTGCAACAACACATATTTCTCAGTTCTGGAGGTTGCAAGTCCAAAAGCAAGGTGCTGGCAGATTCAACGTCTGGTGAGAGTCTGCCACCTGGTTCCTAGACCAGCACCTTCTTGCCACCCCCTCAGATGACAGAAGGGGTGAGGGGTGGTCTGGGGTCTCTTTTACAAGGACATTCATTCCACTCCTGGGAGACCCTGATCACTTCCCAAAGGCTCCACTTCCTATCACCTTGGAGGTAAGGATTTCAATATATGAATTTGGGGGTGGATATAGTCTGAGGAGTCCCCGAAAGTTCACGTGTTGAAACTTCATGGCCAATGGAATCATATCAAGAGGGGGGGCCTGTAGTAGGTCGTGAAGCCATGAGAGTGGGCCCCTCAAGGATGGGATAAGGCCTCAATGAAATGGCCCACGGAAGTGGGTCCATTCTCTTCCATTCTTCCGCCATGTGAGGACACCTGGACACTGCCATTTATGAGGAATGAGCCTTCGCCAGACTCCAAACCTGCAGGTGCTCAGGCTTCCAGCCTCCAAGACTCAGAAAAATCAACTCTGGTTTTTAAGTACCAGCCTCGGGTGTTCTGTTACAAAGCAGCACGAATGGGCTGGTATGGCATCAGGAGGACGTGAATGTGCAGAGCATAGCAAACTCGGCAGTGCT
>NW_012100877.1:56951-78048 GCF_000951045.1 Mandrillus leucophaeus | reverse complement strand
ACAGGAAGGGGGCTGAGTGAAGTGGCGGCCTGATGGAGTTGCGAGGTTGTTTAAGTAATGGAATGTTGAGAAAAATCGTAACTACACTGAGAAGAATGAAAACAGGTTTCGAACTGATAAAGAGTGACAAATATAGAAGAGGAAAAAAACAAGAATGAACTCTAACTCCACTTGGGCTGCTGTAACAAAATACCAGAGGCTGAGTGGCTTGCAACAACACATATTTCTCAGTTCTGGAGGTTGCAAGTCCAAAATCAAGGTGCTAGCAGATTCAACGTCTGGTGAGAGTCTGCCGCCTGGTTCCTAGACCAGCACCTTCTTGCCACCCCCTCAGATGACAGAAGGGGTGAGGGGTGGTCTGGGGTCTCTTTTATAAGGACATTCATTCCACTCCTGGGAGACCCTGATCAACTTCCCAAAGGCTCCACTTCCTATCACCTTGGAGGTAAGGATTTCAATGTATGAATTTGGGGGTGGATATAGTCTGAGGAGTCCCCAAAAGTTCACATGTTGAAACTTCATGGCCAATGGAATCATATCAAGAGAGGGGGCCTGTAGTAGGTCGTGAAGCCACGAGGGTGGGCCCCTCAAGGATGGGATAAGGCCTCAATAAAATGGCCCACGGAAGTGGGTCCATTCTCTTCCATTCTTCCCCCATGTGAGGACACCTGGACACTGCCATTTATGAGGAATGAGCCTTCGCCAGGCTCCAAACCTGCAGGTGCTCAGGCTTCCAGCCTCCAAGACTCAGAAAAATCAACTCTGGTTTTTAAGTACCCAGCCTCGGGTGTTCTGTTACAAAGCAGCACGAATGGGCTGGTATGGCATCAGGAGGACGTGAATGTGCAGAGCATAGCAAACTCGGCAGTGCTGCAGTGAAGTTCATGCCTTTCAATAGGTAGCGATAGAAAAATGGGGGGAAAAAATCAGTATGAATTAAAGTGTGTGTGTGTATATATATGTCCACACCCACCTACACAGATGTCTGTGTCCTAGCTCTGCCCAGGAGGAGAATTGAGAGTGAGATACCCCAGAGCAATGAGCACACCAAGCACGCAGACCTCCATTTCTAAATGCCACCCTCCACTAAAAGAACCAGGCTCCAGGCCCTGCGCGGTGGCTCATGGCTGTAATCCCTGCACTTTGGGAGGCCCAGGTGGGTGGATCACTTGAGGTCAGGAGTTGGGGAAAAGCCTGGCCAACATGGTGAAACACTGTCTCTACTAAAAATACAAAAGTTAATCGGGTGTGGTGGCAAGTGCCTGTAATCCCAGTTACTCAGGAGGCTGAGGCAGGAGAATTGATTGAACCCGGATGGTGGAGGTTGCAGTGAGCCAAGATGGTGCCACTGCACTCAAGCCTGGGCGATACAGCAGGACTTCATCTCAAAAAACAAAAACACACACACACATGCATACACACACACACACACACACACACACACACACACACACACACCCACCCCTATAACCAGGGCTTTTAAAATCTAGCAACAATATCCTGGACGCTCCTCCCCTCATCGGTGCACAGAACTCCACTGCACTGCTGGCAATGGTTGTATGACGTTCCACTGTCGGAGGACCTTATATTCTATGAAATACCTTCGGTGTTCACTTCTGTAAGTTCGATTCTGTGCATGTAGTTGACACTCAATTAACATGGAAGAGAGGGAGGAACGGAAAGGGAAGGCCACACGGCCCCACCCAGGAGACCACACAACTGTCTAACCATGGCAGATCTGTAGAGCCCAGAAAGTCCCATCAAAACCAGCCTGAAACAAGCCACTAGATGGAAGCCCTTGAGAGTTTTAGAACATTTGCAGAAACAGAGAGGCTTCCCTCCCCAGGGGTGCTCTGGGGGCACTGGTCACACCTCTCTCTCCTCGGGACTTTGGGGTTTAAACCAAAGAGGTTTTGAATGACCTGAGAAGGAACAGGTGAGCAATCTCTAATGACAGCATGACCTAGGGGTCATCTCAAGGTCATGGAAATTTGAAAGCACTTAGATCCTCTGCTGAACGTAAGCAGAGGCTGGTCCTCGAGAGGAGGTTTGTTGCAACCAGAACTCATGCTGTCTCATAAAACCGCTTTCTGCAGTGTGCCAGAGACAACCTCGCACCATCTCAGAATCACCAGAACTGGAGGAAGCCAAATTGCTGAGGCAGAATCCCAAAGACTCTAGTAGCCAGTTCAGGCGTGGGGCTTCACCGCTGTGGTCTGGCCACATACGGCCAGCATGTTGATTGCGGCCAGCACAGTACTGACCCTGGCCAGGTGATGGTCGCAGAGGGCCCCTTGAAGGCCACCTGCCGCCTGTAGAGCCTGCTGCCTCAACCCCGATCCAGGGTCTCGCATCTCCACCTGAAGCCACGAGGACTCCCTCTCAGCGGAGTTAGCCCAGTGGTTCTTATCCAGGGCACGACCTCAGGGGCATGACAATGATGCAGACCTCTTGGTTGTCAAAACTGGGTTACGAGCACAGCTGAAGTCTAGTGGTCAGAGTCCAGGCACACTGCCCAGAACAGGCTTCACAATGAAGGATCATCGCCTGCAAGGGGCAGCAGCGCTCAGGTGGGGAATCCCGGTGTGGCTGCTCACCACCTCCCACGTTCCTGCTTCATGCAGAATCTCCCAGCAGCTCTGGGCCTCCTGACGCCCCACCTCATAGCTCAGAGTACCCAGAGAACCACACTGCCTGTTGTCCATGTCAGACACCACCTCCCCAGCATGTCCCTGCCTCCACAGCTGGCCAGGAGGTCATCCTGCAGGCTCTGGGCAGGCTCAGCTGGCTTTGGAAGATACCTGGGCCAGGTGGGCACGAGCCACCCTTGCTTCCTCAGGGCCCTGGTTCAACATCTTGTTGGCATGTCTGTGCCTCTGACCCTGCTGTGACCTCCTGGAACAAAGTGAAGTCTAAATGTGATCCCTGCAGGCGGCCCCAGGGAAGCAAAGTCTGGGAATGTCTGTTGAGTGGAGCTCTGAGGGTCCCTGTCCTTCCAGACAGCCCCTCCCCAGCTCTGTCTCCACAGGGAATAAGTTTCTCCCCAAACCTCCCAAACACCCAGGATGCCGAGGGCAACAGGGGAGCAGAAACACTGAAATCTAATGAGGGCAAAACCAAAATCTCAAGGGGGAAGAATGTTTTCCGTCAGACACGTTTGCCCTTTTGCAAGTGGTGGAAATACCTTCAAAATATCCTTGAGGGGGGAAAAAAAAAACATGCCTGGGATGAAGCAATGATTGAAATTGCTCCACTCAGACCCAAACCTCCCGGGGTGATTGTGAGAGTGAGGGCTGTGTTGTTTCACCTGTGCTTGGCGGAGCTCCACACAAATGCACAAATGCCTGCCTTTGAGAAGACCTTCCTGGAAAAATGTCAGACTCCAATGCAGCCTTTGATTTTGCTAAAGGTGAATTAGACTAATAAACCTTCTCGTCTACAATATCGTCAAGCAGAAAGGAAAAATAGATTCTGCCTGCTCCCTGCCTGGGAAGGTTCCCTGCCCCGTGGCTTCTGGTGGCTTTGCCCAGTGGGGAGCTCGATGGGAGGATAGGGCGAGGGAGGCAAGGGGTGTGAGGAGTGCCCCAGGCTGGCTGTGCCCCACCTGCTGGTCCATGCCCCTCTCCCATGACTTCTGACCATGACCCCTTCTTTCTGGACTCCATTCTGCCCTTTCCCTTGATGCTCTAGGACAACAGGCCGTCGCAACTCTGACAACACTGCCTCCAGCTCTGGGTCCCACGTCACCCCTCATGATGCCCCACGCCCTGCCCAGCCCTTTGTAAATAACCCTTCCAGGGCTGGTCCCACTGGAGCACCCCATCTGCTTCCTATGGGGACCCTGACTACTCCACCAGCCTGGCAGCTCCCAGTCACCATGCACTTGCAGACAGGGGAAGGGTCCCGAGGCCCGCAGGTGACACACGGACACAGTGCAGGAGGCCACTCCAACAGGCGACATTCAGGAGGTCGTACTCAGACCTAAAATGCAGGTGGCCCACGCCTCAGACACACAGCTGCTCTGGAGGGTGGGGGGCAGAGAGCGAGGCTGAAGAGAGGCGGGTGAGCAGCAGCACGGCCCCCAGCAGTGCTTCCACCCTTGCCGGACTGTTGTTGTATGCTGACATTCTTCAAATATGTTTTCTTAATCATCCCCCGAAACACAAAAACCAAAACCAGCGAGGTGGCGCAGCAGGTGAATAAAGCGTGCTGGGGAAAGGACACAGCCAGGCCGGGTGGGGGGTGACCCTCTGCATGAGCAGAGGCAGGCAGGAACGTGTGTCCAGGGGGTTCCCTCAGCTGTTACCCACTGTCCTTGAGACCACCCTTGTAGCTCCAGCCCTGAGCCCCTCTCAACTGGCCATGGCCCTGGACACCCCTCATTGTCCAACCCCAACATCTCCTCCCTGTGGAGGTCCCCTCCCACCCTGAGCCTGTCCTCTTCCCCAAAACGTTCCCTGGTGGCCCAAGGTCACCCCCAAGGTGGCTGCCGGAGGTCGGGACCAGAGGTGACATTGGAGACAAAGTGGAGGCCCAGAGAGGAGAGGAACCAGCCCCCACAAGATCACCTTCCTGACCTCAGACTGACCACTGCCATCCCTCCAGGCCCCCAAACTGCTCAAAATCTGACTGGTCCTGCCTGCGACTCAAGCGCACTCCAGAGGAGGCCTCTGCACCTGGGTTTGTCAGAGCTTCCACTCGGAGACAAGGTCATGGAGCAGCAGTGCCGTCTCTCCCACCAGCACACGCTCATAATCTCTGCTAACACATTCCTTGTGCATGGCCCCATCAGACCTCCTAATGGACGCCTAAAAACACAGTAAAATCTGGTCGGTTTCCTCCATCAAATAACCTTAGGCAAGAGAGAGAAACATGTAGCGCTCACAGGAAAGGCCTAATCCTGCAAGAGGGGGCTTTGCTCAGGCACTGCTGAAAGGACCTGGCCCTAGACACAGAAACTGTGGATCCCCGGTAATCCACCGCCCTGTTTATCTTCCTACATGAGGTCCCTCTCCTGCGGGACAATGCCGGTGGCGTCCTGCATGGGGACTTTGTTCCACTGAGCATCTGGAAGGGGGTGGCAGCAGGCGGAGCAGTGAACACTGTGTTCAGAGCCAGGGCCGAGTATGGACAGAAGTGACCACAGCAGCATTCTGGCTGCCAATCCCTCTGCAACTGTGGACACACTGTTGGTTGCTTTTGTAATCAGCAGATGATGATTCTGGGGTGACAGGCACTAATGGGGAGACCAAGGCTGACTCAACCTCCCCCTGCCCACCCAATGCCCAGCAAGAAACGTTCCTCCCTGGACTTGGTTTTATGACACACGCAGAAAGGAAAATGCACCACCTATGCCCTATGCTTCCCTGACGATGGGGCACTGTCTCCAGGGTCCCCTGTGGCCCGACCCTCCGGAAGCACCACCCCAGGGAGCGTCGAGCTCTGGTGTCCAGCCCCAGTGGGCTGGAAGGGCACAACAGGAAGGGCCGCGGGGAGAGGGGGGTCAGAGTAGGTAGTCTGTGCCAGGCAGCAGGACACAGGGGCCACCCGCGCAGCTCGCCCAGGTGAACACACTTCGCACTGGCTAGCACTGCCCCACACAGCCACAAGATGGCACTGTGTCAAGAAAAGTCTCAGTCTTTGAAATGGACAATGGGAGGACAATAGCGGTAAACAGATCCACCTGTGAGGCCCACCCTCTTCCGCTTGCTCAGACCTGAGCCCCTCACCCCACAATCCTCTACGCTTCTGTCGAGCACAGAAGGTTCTCCAACCATTAGCCAGGCCCCACGAGGGGTGACATCCAATGTGTGGCATCCTAGACTCTGCCCAGGCACCTGCCAGCCTTCTCTCAATATCCCCCCACATCCCATGCAAGCACTCAGCTCACACACCCCACCAGCCTGCATGCACTCTCATCCCAAGTGAGGCTATCTAACTCCGCCTGCCCTGGGCCAGCACTGATTGGACAGAGGACAACCACCATGGTCGGTGTGCAGGTGACCACTACCTGGAGTCTGTGTGGCATGCCTGGGAGATGATGGGACATTCAAGGCAGATGTGAGGGGCATGCTAGGGAGGCGGAGAGATGGCGGTGGCCAGCAGGGAAAGGAGAGTGAAAGCTGGTGGAAAAGGTGCTGTGACCTCAGGCCCAGTGGCTGGACCCCAACTGCTGGTGAGTCAAAGCCAGGCACACTGGCTGTGAAAGAAGGAAGACGCTGACTCCATAGGACTGGCTCAATTCTCACAGAGGACAGAGAAGCCCTCATCTGCTGGCCAAGCTTAGGCCCTGGCCTTGTGGAAGCCTGGGAAGGGGGAGCACAGAGGGGCACGGCCGGGCTCCAGGAGCAGCTGATAAGACCAACGCAGACCCATGACCAAATGGTGGCACACCCTGGAGCTTCCCCAAAAGAGAAAAGGGGTTTGCAAAATCACAGCAATGGAAAGCACAGTACCCTGATGGAAAAACCAACAATGTGTTTCCTTACAAGATAAGGAATAGCAAAATAAAGTAAAACCAAAACCACCCAGCCTTTCACGGCACTTCCTTGGAAACTGTTCTGGCTCTCCAGTTACATCCACGTAGAGCGGACAATTTTGGCTACAGAGCTGTGTCTAAACAGTCTGGAATTTCGGCCACTAGTAAAGACTCTCGCCAAGGTGGCTGCAAAGGAATAAGCCCTTTCTGTGTCCCTCCCTTTGCGCAGGTGGTCTCCAGGGTCCCTGTATGCCTCCCCGGCCCAGAGATCCGGGAGGGACTATGCCCCCAGCAGAAAATTCCAGTGTATTAACACAGACCCTCCACAAATGTGCATTTCCTAAACCACTTTCTCCAATAGCACATTTTAAACCTATCTCAGAGCATGAAGGTCTTAAGACAGAAAACCTACCAGGTTGCCTTCCTTTTTTTTTTAAAGGAGTTTCGCTGTTGCCCAGGCTGGAGTGCAGGGGCGCGATCTCGGCCCACTGCATCCACCACCTCCCAGGCTCAAGTGATTCTCCTGCCTCAGCCTCTTGAGTAGCTGGTAATGCAGGTGCCTGCCACCACACCCAGCTAGTTTTCGTATTATTAGTAGAGATGGGTTTTCATCATGTTGGCCAGGCTGGTCTCAAACTCCTGACGTCAGGTGATCCACCCAACTCAGCCTCCCGAGCCACTACGCCCAGCCCCAAGGCACCTTCTTGAGTCGCCCTGGGGTTGGATGGAAGTGGTGGGGCCCATCTTACCTTGTAGTGCCGCATGCACCTGCACCGAGTGCCACCGCCCGTCACTCACGCTGCCAGGAACCTTCGGTCCACAGTCGTTATCATCTCACCTGCATGGTGGGAGGGAGACCCAGAGAGAAAGCAATGGCTGTCAAGGCCTACTCGGGACCAAGGATTGGGCTGTGAGGCCTCGTGTGGCTAAGACGACAGGTGCACATGGCCACATCCTCCCTCCCCTCCCCATGACACCATGGTGGAAGGCACCCACAACTCCATCTATTTTCTTTTCTGGTTACAAGAGTAATTCTTGTTCCTCTTTTCTGTTTTGTTGTTTTCTTTTTTTTTTTTTTATGGAGTCTTGCTCTGTTGCCCAGGCTGGAGGGCAGTGGTGTGATCTCGGCACACTGAAACCACTGCCTCCCCAGTTCAACCAATTCTCCTGCCTCTGTGTCCCAAGTAGCTGTGATTACACCATGGTTGGCTAATTTTTGCATTTTTAGTAGAGATGGGGTTTCACCATCTTGGCCAGTCTGGTCTTGAACTCCTGACCTCATGATCTGCCCACCTCGGCCTCCTATAAATTGCTGGGATTGGCCGGGCGCGGTGGCTCACGCCTGTAATCCCAGCACTTTGGGAGGCCAAGGCGGGCGGATCACGAGGTCAGGAGATCGAGACCATCCTGGCTAACACGGTGAAACCCTGTCTCTACTAAAAATACAAAAAAAAAATTAGCCGGGTGTGGTGGCGGGCACCTGTAGTTCCAGTTACTCGGGAGGCTAAGGTGGGAGAATGGTGTGAACCCGGGAGGCGGAGCTTGCAGTGAGCCGAGACTGTGCCACTGCACTCCAGCCTGGGTAACAGAGCGAAACTCCATCTCAAAAAAAAAAAAAAAAAAAAAAAAAATTGCTGGGATTACAGGTGTGAGCCACCCCGTGCGGCCTTGTTCCTCTTTTCTAAATACGAAAAAATGTAAACACGGAAAACTCATCTGTTTGTACTAGCAGCAGTCATGCCTACACCGCAGCAGGAATCGAATCACTTTTCCTATGCATTGCATCAGCATGGACAAAATTATCAAAATCCATTCCCCTTTAAGTCACTTAATCACATAAATGTCATCTCAGGTTTTTATCAACTTTTAAACCACATAACACATCCCATCGTGAGGTTGCAGACATGTCTCTTGTGCATCTCTGCTTCGGGATGTTTGTCACTTCTACCCCTCGAGCTCCTGCCACACTGGAGCAGGCGAGTCCCCTCAAGGATTCTGTGGTACAACCCTGAGTCACCAGCAGCCGGGAGGAAGGAGCCTCAGGGGCACCAAAGTGGTGCCCAGGCCCAACCAGTGCGGTTGGTCCCAGGTCCCAGGCAGGGAATGCCATCTCCAGGGAACCAGCAGGAGTTCTGGAAACAGAGGCATGGGTCAGGGAACCCAGTCAGGTGAATAACCTAATCTCACCTCACAAAGCGCGGAGGGCTGCGGCCACCTCTCCCACAGTGGTCAGCTGCTGTTACGGGTACCTCAGTTTCTTTATTCCATACACAAAACTAAGCTCCATCCTCCATCATTACACACGTCATTTAACACAGGCCAGGGTTCCAGAGACAGAAGCACCTCTGAGCTATCTTGGTGAACTTCCAGGTAGAGAAGACGGCAAAATTCACTGCTAAAAGTAACGTGCACCAGGCGAAGCATGGTGGCTCACGCCTGTAATCCCAGCACTCTGGGAGGCCAAGGTGGATGGATCACTTGAGGTTAGCAGTTTAAGACCAACCTGGCCAACATGGTAAAACCCCATCTACTAAAAATACAAAAATCAGCCGGGCATGGTGAAATGCGCCTGTATTCCCAGCTACTCAAGAGGCTGAGGCAGGAGAACTGCTCAAACCTGGGAGGTGGAGGCTGCAATGAGCCAATATTGCACCACTGCACTCCAGCCTGGGTGAAAGAGACTTCGTCTCAAAAAAGTCATGTGTGCCAGAAAAACACAGATACACACCTGTTGGCAGTCAAGAGAAATATTCTTTTCTAACAACTGGAATAACATGTTTAATGACCTTCTCAATATATATACATATATTTTTTAAGAGGGGGGGGTCTCACTATGTGGCCCAGACTGGTCTTGAACTTCTGGGCTCAAGCAATTTGCCCACCTCAACCTGTCAAAGTGCTAGGATTACAGGCAAGAGCCATCTTGCCTGGCCAGCCTTGTCAAAACGTATCTACATACATATATATGTGTGTGTGTGTATATAAACATATAAACTATACATAGAGTATATAAACACAAACATATAAATGCATAAACATATATAAATATATGAATACATACAAATATATATTAAAACATATAAATATATATAAAAACATACATGTATTTTTTTGAGACAGAGTCTCACTGTCTCTCAGGCTGGAGGGCAGTGGCGTGATCTCGGCTCACTGCAAGCTCTGCCTCCCAGGTTCAAGAGATTCTCCTGCCTCAGCCTCCCAAGTAGCTGGGACTACAGGCATGCGCCAAGATGCCCGACTAAGTTTTGTATTTTTAGTAGAGATGGGGTTTCACCATGTTGGCCAGGCTGGTCTCGAACTCCTGACCTCAGGTGATCCACCCGCCTCAGCCTTCCAAAGTGTTCGGATTACCTGCGTCAGCCACCGTGCCCGGCCGGCATCAGTATTTTTAATCTAGAGATGTATCGCACTTAATTTAATGGTTCTTTGGTTTCTGAAAACATGAGCCAGATCGTCCACATTTCCACACTACAAATAACACTGTTATGAACATATTTATGCATTCTGGATTTCTTCAAAGAGATTCCTAGACCTACAACTGAAGGATGAAAAGGTAAGCAGCTTGGAGGCGCTGCACAGGGCGAGGGTCGTTTTAACCCACAAAGCATCTGTGAATTGCTGAGAGCTGCCCTCCCTAGGGAAAAGGCCCCACCTGCAGAGAAGGTGAGCTGCACTTACTCGTCTACAATCTCCAGGGTGATGAAGTCATGCTCCTCATTGAAGCGGCCGTGGTAGAGCAGCAGGCCACTCCTTTCTTGGGTGGCAAACCTGCAGAGTCAAGCAGAAGCACAATACAGGATGAAGACCCCAGGGTCAAAAGGCTGATTAGGAGTGACAAGCTCAGCCAGTGAAGGGCAAGCACATGGAGCCACAAGTCAGGAAAGAATGGTCTCAGGCATGCGTCCTTCCCATAGGAGCAGACAGCCCATCAAGCTTGATGAGCAGCGTTCTTTTCTGGAAGTAGCAAACCAGAATCCATTAGGAATGTGGTTACTATGGCCTGTAGAATGTGAAAATATCCCGTTTGCACAACATGCTACAAGTACGACCCACAGCCAGGACATCCATTACAGATGTGTTTGGACAGGAAGCATGTGCCGTACGTTTGCTGCTGCTGTGAACAGATCCCCTCGTGTATGCGTTAGGGCACGGGGACCTGGTTCTTCCCACGTGGGGATGATCCTGTGGAAGGACCCCTCTTAGGGCCTCTTCCTCGTGGCACTCAGCCATAACAGCATCTTTTTGCTCCCAAACACGGGCTAAAATGACTCCAGGGCCTTTGCAACAGCTGCTCCCTACGCCAGAAACAATCTTCCCAGGCTTTGCACATCTCTTAGGGGTCAACCCAGCTACCTGTGCCTACCCTGACTCATTCTACTGTAAGTTGCCCCCACCTCCCATCAGCCTATGGTATCACTCAGTTAATTTCTGAAATCATGCTGTTCACGCATTGGTTTCTAAGAATGTACAAACCGTAAGGAAAGGAACTGCAGCTCTCACTCCCTGCTGCATCCCAGAGCCCAAAGGCGATCTGGTCCACATCAGCGCTTAATATGGGATGTGTGAACAAATGGAAGGACTGGGCATGAATGAACAGATGCCCGAGCTATGAACAAGCTTGTCAGAACACAGAGGACGCAGAGCAAAAAAACACCTTCTCCAGCAGGATATCACCACATTCTCAGAAATGCTTCTCCCACCTGGGGCCCAGGCAGGGGGTCTTCAGACCCAAATCACCACAATACCTCCCCAACCTCCCCGGTTTCAGAAAACTTGGCAAACCTCCTGAGTGAGCTTGGGACTGGTTCCCGAGCTAGCTGGGTGTCTCCACCATCAGAGATCAGCGGCAGGAACTCCTTTCGACTTTAGGTTGGTTGGTTTACCCCTTTTCTTGCAGCAGGAGTCAGGCCTGAGTCAGCCTCAGCATCTGACCTCAGCCTTTTTCTTGGAGTTAAAATTGATGGTTCTGGCTGGGCACAGTGGCTCATGCCTGTAATCCCAGCACTGTGGGAGGCCAAGGTGGGTGGATCACCTGAGGTCAGGAGTTCGAGACCAGCGTGGCCAACGTGGTGAAACCCTGGCTCTACTAAAAATACAAAAAAAATTAGCTAGGCTTGGTGGCAGATGCCTGTAACCCCAGCCACTCGGGAGGCTGTGGCAGAATTGCTTGAACCCAGGTGGGAGTTGCAGTGAGCCAAGATCACGCCACCACCGCACTCCAGCCTGCCCTGACTCACTCCAGCCTGGCAACAGAGCGAGACCAAGTCTCACAAAACAAAAAATAATTGATGGTTCCCAACCGTCCCTCGAACTTCCTCTATTTAAAATGTCAGCAAGAGGCCAGGAGCAGTGGCTCATGCCTGTAATCCCAGCACTTTGGGAGGCCAAGGTGGGCAGATCACGAAGTCAAGAGATCGAGACCATCCTGGCAAACATGGTGAAACCCCGTCTCTCTAAAAATACAAAAATTAGCTGCGCATGGTGGCGCACACCTATACTCCAAGCTATTCAGGAGGCTGAGGTAAGAGAATCGCTTGATCCTGGGAGGTAGAGGTTGCAGTGAGCCGAGATCACGCCACAGCACTCCAGCCTGGTGAGACTTTGTCTCAAAAAAAAACAAAAACAAAAACAAAAACAAAACAAAAATCCCTGCTCAGCACACTGGATGCTTGGGCATGGAACAAGCAGGGAGAAGGGACCTTAATGAAGACTGAGACCAGCTCAATGCAAGCTTGTTTCCCGAGACTCAGCTGCTGGGTCACACCTCATTCCCTTTGGTAGGTTTCACTTCTGTGCAGTTGACCCAGGTGGGGACTGGTGGGCGGCGTCAGTGTCAAACAGTCCTGCACGGCTTCCCCGGCAAGCACAAGTCCACTGCTGGCAATGAAGCAATAAAGAAGGGACCCAAAGCTGAGGGGAGGGTGAGGCCCAGGGTATGCCTTGAGACCCGGGCAAGTTCGGCAAGCTTTCTGTGCCTTGGCTTCCTCCTTGTGACATGGAGACAATAGCAGGCAGGACCCTTCACGGACTCTTGTGAGAAGGTCTCTGATGGATGTATACCCAGAAAGACACTCACCCATGGCCACCACTGTTGTCCACGCTGACCTCTGTGACGGCCTGGGCAGGCCTAGGGTGTTTTGCTCGGGACTAGTCTCTGCAACAGAACGTCCTCCAGAAAGGATGCCGCCAGCACCCAATGCTGCTGCCCAACCCAGAGGATCCACCGTGGGGCAGCAGCAGGGTGCGGCGGGTGGATCCACGGCTTCCTAAGTGCAGGAATCTGAGGGCTTCTGTAGGGCCCCCGACAGATGCCTGGGACACTCAGAACGCCCCGAATGTTCATCCTCTGCAACTCCACCCACTCCATCTCCCATTAAACCAAAGAGCCTTGCCCCAGGAGAGCTGGAGACGCCCACTGACATCTCACGGGCCACAGTCTCATCTCAGGGCACTCATTGGCCCAGGACTACCAGCCAGCTGCCTGCTAACCTCTGGGCACCAGGAAGGTTCAGGGACACAGGAGGAGAAGCCCCTGAGGAGCTCTGGGCCAGTGGGTGGACAGAGGCTCTACATGGGCTTGAAGCCAGAAGACAGAAGTCAGGGATTGCAGGTGATTAGAGGTTTCAAAAATTCATCTGGGCTGGGCGCAGTGGCTCACGCCTGAATTCCTGGCACTTTGGAAGGCCAAGGCAGGTGGATCACTTGAGGCCAAGAGTTTGAGACCAGCCTGGCCCAACATGGCAAAACTCCATGTCTACTAAAAAATACAAAAAAATTAGCCAGGTATTGTGGCTTGCGCCTGTGATCCCAGCTACTCAGGAGGCTGAGGCATGAGAATCACTTGAACCCAGGAATCGGAGATTGCAGTGAACTGAGGTCATGCCACTGCACTCCAGCCTGGACAATAGCGTGAGACTCTCTTAAAACAACAAAAACAAAAACAAGAACAAAAACAAATGAACAAGCAAAAAAACTGTGTAGCCAGTCCTACAGCCTGCACTGACCAGAGCTACTGAACTATGATTTTTTTTTTTTTTTCCTTTCCCCTGCTGGGACAGGGTTTCACTCTTGTTTCCCAGGCTGGAGTGCAACGGTGCCATCTCAGCTAACTGCAACCTCCGCCTCCTGGGTTCAAGCGATTCTCCTGCCTCAGCCTCCCTAGTAGCTGGGATTACAGGCATGCGACGCCACGCCTGGCTAATTTTGTATTTTTAGTAGGGACAGGAGTTTCGCCATTATGGTCAGGCTGGTGTTGAACTCCTGACCTCAGGTGATCCACCCACCTCAGCCTCCCAAAGTGCTAGGATTACAGACGTGAGCCACCACGCCTGGCCTAGAGCTACTCCTCTGTCAAAGGCCACACACGGGGAACACCGATATCATGATCTAGAAGAATGGGATGCACAGACACAGCTCAACCCTTTCCTAAAGATACCCGTGTGGCGCAGTGGGACGCACACTCACGTGAGGCAGACGGTGAAGTGGAAGCACGGTCTCAGGTGCCAGAAGGTGATGAAGGACCGGGGCAAGAAGCTCCTGGTGGTGACCTTGTAGTAGGGCCTCTTGTACTTGCCGGGAGGACACACACAGTGTAAGCCGCCGATGAGCAGGTTCATGCAGGTGCCCATGTTCTTGCACACCCCACTGGCACAGCGGTCTGAGTGGGCATCCACGTCACAGTGTGCTCCTGCGGGGGTGAGAGAAGGATACCAGAGAGGAGGTTACTGAGCAGCCAGGGAAGAGGCAATGAGCCCGCGGCGGATCCCAGACGCACCCCAGCCACAGTCAGCTGCTGCAAGAAAACCCGAGGGACTCCAGGTCAGCTCTGTGACATGAACAGAATCCCCCAGCTCTTGGCGACTTGCCCAGAGCTGTGCCAGCGTCGGTGGCACACGGCTCCTGGTGGGCAAGCTAAGGATGGTCGCCGGGGAGGTTCTAAACAGCACTGCCTGGAGTCAAAGAAACTGCAGCCATGAGCCCTTCCCAGCCTCCGACCCTGTTCTGAGCACCCTGCAGGCTGAGCCGGACTCTTCCAAGGCGGACGCCTAGAAACAGATGACAGGGCCTCACGCCCCCTCCCCACACCCGTGCCCGTGTGATGGCAGAACATGGCAGAGCCTCGTCAGCGATTCGGAGCATGCTGCCATCACACGGCCCAAAGGCCACCTTCTGAACAGGCTACTTGCCCTGCCTGCCACCACCATCCCACCCCTCACGCAGACCCCTTGCACTGTCTGGCCACCCCTAGATTCGAACTCGATTCTAATCTTGCCTGTCACCCACCAGCCTGTGAGTTCCCAAACAGCAGGCACCGCCCTGCTCTGATATCCTCCCCAGACTTTAAACTCTTCTGTGACAGGAAGATTCTGGAAGCTTTCCCAGAGAAAGCAGCCAGATGGCCTACAGCACACTGCCTGTCTCCCCATCTGCTCTCAGACTAGGAGTGCTCAGAACCTCATCTGCTGGGAGGGTCTCTGTTTGCGACCCTTCAAGCAAGTTGTTCCTGGACTGGCTGCTGCATCCTCCAGCAGCCAGGGATGTGGTCGGTGACACTTCTGCCCCTAGATGGGGATGGTGGCCCACAAACCACACAGCCCATGCTACCTCCTCTGCCTCTGCCACGTGGGGTGGACATTGGCCAGGGACCCCTCACAGACCTTCAGGGGCTTCCAAAGACCAGAAATTCCCGGCAGCATTCTTTCCCAGTAACGGAATTTTAAATGAATGCATTTTAAAACAAAATTACATTCACATACTAAACAAATGGAAAAAAAAAAAAAAAAACCACAGTGCAAAAAGTATGGTGTGGGCCAGGCATGGTGGCTCATGCCTGTAATCCCAGCACTTTGGGAAGCCAAGGTAGGTGGATCATCTGAGATCGGATGTTTCAGACTGGCCTGGCCAACACAGGGAAACCCCACCTCTACTAAAAATTCAAAAATTAACTGGGCATGGTGGCATGTGCCTGTAATCCCAGCTACTTGGGAGGGTGAGGCAGGAGAATCACTTGAACCCGGGAGGCAGAGGTTGCAGTGAGCCAAGACTGCACCACTGCACTCCAGCCTGGGCCACAGAGTGAGCCTCAGTCTCAAGAAAGGAAAAAAATGTGCCATTGCTGAAATCATCTCGAGGTTCGTGGAGCCCAAACCTGGGCCCAGGGCCCGTCCTCCGACTGTTTTCCCTGGAAGGAAGTGGACACAGGAAACCATCCGAAATCCTTGGCCATGTGACGTGCAGACACGTGTGCAAAGCCAGGGTGAGCCCAGCAACCCGCAGATCCCAGGCAGGCACCTACTAGTGAAGTCCTCGAAGCACTCACAGATGTAGCCGCCCTTGCTGCTGTGGCAGCGACCTTTGGTGCTGCATAGGTTGGAGTAACAGAGGTCGATCTCCATCTCACAGTAGTCGCCGGTGAAGTCAGGTGGACGCCAGCAGCGCAGGCCATGGAGGAGGTAGATGGGCCAGAAGAGCACAGTGGTGGAGGTGAGGAAGGGCACAGAGCTTTCAAAGCACGGCAGGCAGACGCCCTTCATGTAGAGTTCTCACAGGGCTCACACAGGCACATGTTGTAGAGCTCAGCACGCACTGCGTGGAGATGGTGGTCAGCAGCATCCAGTTCAGGAAGGGCCCCACTTAGCTCAGCTGCACCCTGTGCAACTCCACATGCCCAGCACACAGGAGGCACTGGGGAGCACCGTTTCACAAATACATGCAGCAGCCTCTCAACCAGCAGTAAACAAATCATCAAGTGAGGTACTTAGGAGTCTGAAGCTAAGACGGTGGGGCACCTTGGTTGCAAAGGCAAAGGCATCATCAGTTCCTAGCCCAGAATCAGATGAGATGCGCAAGGGGCAGGCCATGGGTACCAGTGGCTCCCAGGGACAGAGCAGCTGCCCAGGAGCCTTCACCTGCCACCTCCAGGCCCAGGCTGAGATGTATGGTGGGGCTTGCAGGATAGCCTGCAAAGTCTACGTGCTCCAGGCTTGCCTTGGATTCTGTGTTCCACGAGATCCCCCCCACCCTGTGAGGCCCTCTGCCTATGGCCCCCATGACAACTCCCACCCTGGTTTCCATGGAGCGTGGGGCCCCTGTCACCCCTCAGAGTCCAGGGCCTCAGTAACTGCCCTAGTCAGGAGGATAGGAGCTAGGCAGGGAGCCGGAGAGGGCCAGGATCCTCCTCCCACTCGTCTAGGGACTGTGAGGAAGTGTCCAGGCCTTTGGAGGGTGACGAAGCCCAGAGGCCATCTAATCACCCCGAGCCTGGCAATGTGCCCGACAAAGCACAGCAGCATATGGAGAGCCCAGGATGAAATGGGGGACGAAAGCATCAGGCAGCTCCGCACCCAGCGCTGTGCTTTCCCAGCACCAGGAGCCACCAGTCACATGTGGGAGGGACTTGGAATCAGGTAATTTGTCTGAACGACAAGGAAACGCAACCACTCCAGAAGCCACAGATGCATCCAGATGCAGTGGACTTAAGATCCCAAGGGATTCTAACAGAACCAGCATCACCCCCAGTTCACAGGTGAGGAAAACAGACACAGAGAAGCCAAATTTCACACACAGGAACGCAAGCCCGGCTGGGGGTGCCCAGCTCCCACTTGAGTAACGACCCCCGAGTCACGCACTGGTTGCTGTTACTCTGCCGGGTAGCCCTCAGGACAGTGTGGCAAGTTAAGACTCAGAACACCAAATTAATCATTGTACAACCTCGGTGTGGGGAGGGTGCCTGTGGCTCTGGCATAAACCCAGAGGCCTTCGAGGTTACACAGTTCTGTCGGCAACTCCCACAGAGCACATCGGAGGGGGAAGGGGCAGCCCAGAGGGCATATGCAGCTGACAGAACAGAGGGTCGGTGGCCGTAAGGAGGAGGAGTGGGGGGAAAAACACAAATGAGGCAAAAAGGTCCGAAGAAAAAGACATGGTGAAAGATGGCCTCATAGAGTACATTCCTTCCCTCCCCAACTTGAGGCGCTCCCACTCCAAAGGGGGCCTCCACTCCCCTGCCCTGGAGCAGGGTGGACCTGAGCCTGCTGGGTCCCACAGGATGGAGTAGGAGACACATCCTCGAGTTCCTGGCCCAGGCCCCAAGAGGGCTGGAAGGTTCTGCCACGTTCCTCCTGGTGCCCAGGCCCCACACTAGAGAGGGCACGTGAGGGAGAAGGCGGCACGCCTATCCAGGGCCCGGGCCAACAGAAGCCTGAGGGAGGGCCTGGACACCACGGAGCAGAGACCAGCCTGCACTTAGCCTGGCCACGCTGAGAGTAGATAATACAACCAGAGTTGGAGGCCACTGGGTTTGGAACTGCGTTGTTACCCAGCACCAGACAACCAAAACCAATACAGTCAATTCACAGACCAACCACTTACAAATGTAAAACATTAAACTTCACTGCCCAACATATAAGATACTAATGTTTTGCTGGGAACTTAACTGGGTTTCCTCAACATGCATGTGCTGAAATCCTAACCCAAGATGATGGGTTTGGGAGATGAGGCCTCTGGGAGTTGATGAGGGTTATGATGAGGTTACAAGGGTGGGGCAACCTCACAAGGGGATTCACATCCTCACAGGAAGACAGCAGAGAGCTCTCTCCTCTCCCCTACATCAGGACACAGCAAGAAGGCACTGTCTACCAGCCAGGAAAACAAAGCCGACGGGAACCTGGCCATGTTGCCTCCCTGATTTTGGACTTCCAGCCTGAAGAACTGTAAGAAAACAAATGCTTGTTGTTTAAGCCACCCAATCTGTGGTATTTGCAAATGGCAGCCCCAGCAGCCTGACATATATTAATATAATTCAGTTAAAATAAACTAACAGCTCTGGTTCACGAGATCCCTTTTGGATAGGTTTGACGTACGTGGAAAGACTCGTATCCGTGACCAGTGTCCGCCACCACAGATGACAAGCGACCTGATCAGGCCGGCCCGGCCACCCGGTTTCAAGAAGAGCAGAACCCAAGCCCTGCTGCAGGACCAGCTCTGCCCCCTAATTAGAAAAGTAGTAGTTCACATTCATCAGACAGCAATGAAGACAGTAGTTCTTTGTATGAAGAAGGAAATCAAGAATCTGGAGACGATGACACGGGTCCAACTGCAAGAAAACAAAGGAAATATCAGGATGATGATGATGATGATGGCTTTTTGGGACCAGCCCTTCCTCCTGGATTAAAAAGGCAGGATGATTCTCCTCCAAGGCCTATTAATAGGTCCTGCATTGCCATCTGGTTTCATTAAATCTACACAGAGAAGTGGTAAGGGCAGAGATGATCCACGAAACAGGAAACAGATCAATGCCTGCAAAACGACCAGTTAACTATAATGTAATGACAGAGTTTGAACAAAGCGCCCAGAGAATGAAAGAAAAACTGCCCAAAGGAGATGATGATTCATCTAAACCCACTGCAAGAGTCATGGATGACTGAGTTTCCTTCACAAATCAAAGACTTCCGTCTTGGGCCAAGGACTTTTAAGAGAAGAGCTGATGACACATCTGGAGATAGATCAATCTGGACACGTACTCCAGCTGATAGGGAAAGGAAAGCTAAGGACACAAGAAGCAAGGAAGTCATCCAGTAAGAAAGATGAAGAACATACATTATCAGGAAGGAACATAATGGCTGGCTGAGCAGGTATCTTCATACAATGAATCAAAAATATCAGAATCGCTCATGGACATACCTCATAAAAAGTTAAGGAGTAAAGCTGCTGAAGACAATAAGCCTCAAGAGAGAATACTATTTGACCATGATAAGGATCTCAAGGTCAACTGGTTTAATGAAGCTCAGAAAAAAAGCCCTAATAAAAAAATCTAGAGAACTAAACACCAAACTTTCACATGACAAAAGCAATGTTTTTATAAGTATATTTCAGTGAGGTATATTTTAATACTGACCAATGTGAACTTTTCTAAATACTCTGTTCTCTTTAATAATTGTGAAGTCTATTTCCTTTTATAATAGATTAAAAATTATATATTTTTTGTAAGTAAACTGATTTTTTTGAAAAGTCAGTCTTGTGGGATGAAAAAATACGGCTTACTGGAAAAATAGTCTTTCCCTCATAATAACCTAATAGGGCATTGCTATTAAAAATGCTAAAATAAAAATTCAGCTTATGAGAAATGGCAAAGCTAGCTGTGGCTTGATGCTTGAGTAAATATGCATGCTTTATTAAAGATAAAGAAAGGAGGCTTGCCGGTAATTTGTATGTTAAACAAAATCCCAACTAGGAAATGTTTACTGCTTAGAAAGGTCCCCGACAAGGTTCAAAACTATTCCAATGTTCACCTATAGCCCAATCTGGCAAGGGTTCAGAATGGTGACTAAGAAATTACATAAAGCTGGGTGAGATGGCTCACACCTGTAATCCCAACACTTTCGGAGGCCAATGTGCGAGGATCACTTGACCCAGTAGATTGAGACCACCCTGCTTAAGATGGTGAGACCAGCCAGGCGCGGTGGCTCAAGCCTGTAATCCCAGCACTTTGGGAGGCCGAGACGGGCGGATCACGAAGTCAGGAGATCGAGACCATCCTGGCTAACCCGGTGAAACACCATCTCTACTAAAAAAAATACAAAAAACTAGCCGGGCGAGGTGGTGGGCACCTGTAGTCCCAGCTACTCAGGAGGCTGAGGTAGGAGAATGGCGTAAACCCAGGAGGCGGAGCTTGCAATGAGCTGAGATCCGGCCACTACACTCCAGCCCGGGCAACAAAGCAAAAAAAAAAAAAAAAAAAGATGGTGAGACCCCATGTCTGCAAAAAACTAGCCAGGTGCAGCGGAGCACACCTATAGTCCTATATACTCAGCAGGCTGAGGCAAGAGGATCCCTTGAGCCCAGGAATTTGAGGCAGCAGTGAGCTGTGTTTATGCCACTGCACTCCAGCCTGGGTGACAAAGTGAGACCTCATCTCTTTAAAAAAAAATAAGAGACTTAAGACTCCTACACAACAGTAATGGGAGACTTTAACACCCCACTGTCAATATTAGACAGATCAATGAGACAGAAGGTTAACAAGGACATCCAGGAATTGAACTCAGCTCTGCAACAAGCAGACCTAATAGATATCTACAGAACGCTCCACCCCAAATCAACAGTATATTCTTCCCAGCAACACATCGCACTTATTCCAAAATTGACCACACAGTTGGAAGTAAAGCACTCCTCAGCAAAAGTAAAATAACAGAAATCACAACAAACTGTCCCTCAGATCACAGTGCAATCAAATTAGAACTCAGGTTTAAGAAACTCACTCAAAACCCCACAACTACATGGAAACTGAACAACCTGCTCCTGAATGACTACGGGAAAATAATGAAAGGAAGGCAGAAATAAAGATGTTCTTTGAAACCAATGAAACAAAAGACATAACGTACCAGAATCTCTGGGACACATTTAAGACAGTGTGTAGAGGGAAATTTACAGCACTAAATGCCAACAAGAGCACAGGAAAGATCTAAAATCGACACCCTAACTTCACAATTAAAAGAACCAGAGAAGCAAGAACAAACAAATTCAAAAGCTAGCAGAAGGCAAGAAATAACTAAGATCAGAGCAGAACTGAAGGAGATAGAGACACAAAAAACCCTCCAAAAAATC
>NW_012100877.1:40176-55836 GCF_000951045.1 Mandrillus leucophaeus | reverse complement strand
CTGATAAGCAACTTCAGCAGAGTCTCAGGGTACAAAATCAATGTGCAAAAATCACAAGCATTCTTATACACAAATAACAGAGAGCCAAATCATGAGTGAACTCCCATTCACAACTGCTTCAAAGAGAATAAAATACCTAGGAATCCAACTTACAAGGGATGTGAAGGACCTCTTCAAGGAGAACTACAAACCACTGCTCAACAAAGAAAGAGGACACAAACAAATGGAAGAACATTCCATGCTCATCGATAGGAAGGATCAATATTGTGAAAATGGCCATACTGCCCAAGGTAATTTATAGATTCAATGCCATCCCCATTAAGCTACCAATGACCTTCTTCACACAATTGGAAAAAACTGAAGTTCATATGGAACCAGAAAAGAGCCCACATTGCCAAGACAATCCTAAGCCAAAAGAACAAAGCTGGAGGCATCACGGTACCTGACTCCAAACTATACTACAAGGCTACAGTAACCAAAACACCACAGTGCTGGTAACAAAACAGATACACAGAGCAATGGAACAAAACAGTGGCCTCAGAAATAACATCACACATCTACAACCATCAGATCTTTGACAAACCTGACAAAAACAAGAAATGGGGAAAGGATTCCCTATTTAATAAATGGTGCTGGGAAAACTGGTTAACCATATGCAGAAAGCTGAAACTGGATCCCTTCCTTACACCTTATACAAAAATTAATTCAAGATGGATTAAAGACTTAAATGTTAGCCGGGCACAGTGGCTGACGCCTGTAATCCCAGCACTTTGGGAGGCCGAGGCAGGCAGATCACAAGGTCAGGAGATCGAGACCATTCTGGTGAACATGGTGAAACACCACCTCTCCTGGCTGAGACGTGGGAAGGAGACAGAGCAGACGGCAGAGCATGAGACTGCAGGGCCCTCCCTAGCAGGTGCTACACAAACCTGGACCATGTCATGGGAGGAAACTTTCTTGGTCTTCATGGAGGATGGGACTTGTCCAGTCCCCCTGACTTTCATGAAAGACTTTGCAGTCAGATAATGGTCATCCATGCATTATGTTCCCCATGGCAGGCTCATGCTGTGGGACATTGGGGACAGAGGTCACATCATGGCCTTCAAGGAACAGGCAGCCTTCAGGGTGCAGGGGACAGTGGACAGCGCTACAGTTCCGAGACTCGAAGGCAGGTGACTGGCCGCTGAGGGTGAAGAGCAGTGCAGCCGACGCTGGACGGCCCCAGGAGACAGGGGAGTGCATTTCCGAGGAAGAATGTAGTTTGCCACACAAAGCGGAGGGGACAGACCTCCCGGGAGCAAAATGCAGGAAAAGCAGTGAGGCTGGCAAGGTGGGGAGAGGAAGGGCATCAGCTCCGGGGGCTGCCAGAGCAAAGGACTGCCACTGTGTGGCTTACAACAGACATTCACTCTCTCCATTCTGGAGGCCACGGGTCTGAAATTCAGGTGTTGGCAGAGCTGGTTCCTCCTGGAGGCTCAGGGGAGGGTCTGCTCCAGGCCCCTCTTCCAGGGCTAGGGGGCCAGCACTTCTTGGCGTTGCATGGTTCCTAGACGCACCCCTCTGGCCTCTACCTCTGCCATCAAGTGGCCATGCCCTTCTCTGTGTCATCATGCCTCTGTCGTCTGTTCACCACACCTGAAGCCAGTATGGCCTCAACACTTACCTCAATTACAGCTACAAAGAGCCTATTTCCAAATAACATCTCACTCTGAGATCCCAGGTGGGTGTGAATTTTGGGGGGACACGAGTCAACCCCAGGAATGCAGAGTAGTTGGGAGACACGGGCACGGAGGCAGGGGGTGGGTGCACTGGGACGCAGGCAGGGGGTAAGGAGACCTCTGATGCTGCTGGCCTCATGGAATCTTGCTGTAGGGCGGTGAGGGTGGCTGAAGGAGAAACACCCGCAGAGGTGTGGACAGGACCCACGCACCATGAGGAACCACCGCTGGCCCCTTGACAGGTGAAGATACCAAAGCAAGAAGCTGAATGTGCCTGGTAAGGTCACTCGGGTTGAGCAGCAGGGCCCAGATTAACCTGAGGTGAAGTCCCCACCGATGGTGGACGGGATGGACAGAGGGGATGGTCCAAGAGGACCCCGGTCCTGGCATGGAAGGGTCTGCTGAGGATGCAGAGGAGGAAAGGCCAGTTTCTGACCCACCCAGGGCCTTGGGGATGAACCAATGAGATGGAGACACAGGCAGCTGGAGACGCAGCCTGTGCCAGGTGGGAACCAGGGGCCCACCGGCTCACTGTGAGTCTCCATCACCACCCCATGCACCACAACCTGGGGGGCTCCTCCGCTCTCCCATCACCAATGCCCCTCAAAGGCCTGGTTGGGGCAGCCCACGACGCCCTTGGGGTCCACAGACATCCCTTGTGGCTGGCTGTGGTCACATCCCCAGGGCGCTGCTTGCTGTCCAGTCGGTAAGAGACACAGGGTGTGTGCCTGTCATTCCCAAGGCCTTCACAGCAGACAGAGAGCAGGGCCCTGCTTGGTGGCTCCCAGTGGCTCCCATTTGAAGCCAGCGAACTTTGGAATGGCTGTGTGCATCTCCCTCTCTCCCCTGGGTTTGTTTTGTTTTAGAGGCCAGATTGAGGCCAGACAACAGGTGCGATGTGTTGATCCTGCTACCTGAGGGCGTCTGACTTTTCTTCTTCCTAGGCAACAATCTAGGACCGGTGTTTCACGAATGCAGGTCCACTTCAGAGGAACGAGGTGACATGCACTTTCAGGGTTGGAGGCGCTGTGCATGCCAGATGTACAGCCATGGGAGGAGCAGCGACCCTTAGACCCAGGAGAGCAGAGTCCCATCGCAGCACGAGTGTCTTCAACAATGTGCAATGTCAGAAAGCCCAGGTGCTGCTCACAATGTCTTGGGAACAAAGTCCTTTGTTGACCTTGTAGTCTGCCCGGGGTCTGGGGTAGGGAGGGAAGAGCCAGCTTCCTATTACTCTTTGTCCCCATCTGCGCCATTGGCTGGACAATGGGGAGGGAGAGGCCCTCCTGACCCCCCAGGGAAACCCATACCTCTCTTCCAAAGAAGACAAAGA
This sequence comes from Mandrillus leucophaeus, assembly GCF_000951045.1. Lineage (NCBI taxonomy): Eukaryota > Metazoa > Chordata > Mammalia > Primates > Cercopithecidae > Mandrillus > Mandrillus leucophaeus. Next base: position 52,785 of record NW_012100877.1, on the reverse strand, counting down.
GGTTTCTCTTTGGAATCCAAGCCTACACCCTGAAGTCCCACCACTGCCGTCCCCTCGGGCTGCTGCAGGTGGGTCCTCACACATCCTCCCCTGTTGGTCCCACCTAGTCTTAGCCTCAGACAAGCACCCCAGGAGGCCAGCACCCACCCCAACCCTGCCCAGTGTCTGGTCCCGATGCCTGCTCCAGACCTCTAGACCCCCATCCTGAACCCAAGCCGCAGGTTCCAGGTAAGTCACTTACCTGTCAGGGAGGCTGCCAGGATCTGCTAAGAACAGCAAACCCCTTCCTCCCACGCCAAGCACAAATCAAACGGAAAAGCACAGGCAGGCACTGAGAAGCCCATCATGGGAACGGGCAGATTAGGGCATATTATCATGGTCCTCAAAAGCTTCTAGAGCTTCAAATATGCAGCCATTCAAATATATATGCCATTTTATCTCACCACATTATTGTGTTTCCAAGGCACACTTATTCACCTAACATTCTTCCTCGTCTCCCAATTATAAAATCTTAGAAATGGCAAGAAATATTCTGTCACAAGATATGGAGGAGAGCACAAGAGAACCACATCCCCAGACCATCATCATTAGATGAGTCAGGATAAACATTACACATTATTATTATTGAAAACACCGAACTTCAGGTGGCACAATAAATAAGAAGGCCTTAAAAAGGACAGATACCCTAACACACGCTACAACACGGATGAGCCCTTAAGACATCACACCGAAAGGGGCCAGTCACAAAAGCACAAATACTGCCTGCTTCTGCTTACGACAGGTCCTGAGAATAGTCAAATCCACAGCGAGAGAAAGTAGAATGGTGGGTGCCAGGGACTAGGGGAGGACCATGGGGAAGTGGTGTTGAATGGGGACAGAGTCTAGTTTCAAAAGATGAGAAGTTCTGGAGGTGGATGCTGGTGACGGCTGTGCACTTAATGCCACTGAACTGCACACTTAAAAATGGCTGAGATGCTTCATAAGGTTTGTTGCAATTAAAAATAAATAAATGAATGGGAGGAGAAGAAACAAGAAGAAATGAAGCTACAAAGATACCTAAAACCTCCTCAATGTCACTCCCACATTTATTATCTATGGCAAAATCACATAATCCTCGATAACATTGACTAAAAATGTTCTCTCCTGATTTCATGTATAAAATAAAGCTCGTATCCCAAGGCAGAAGTTAGAATCTAATTCAGGATTTAATACTATCAAGTTGTCCCATGTTATTCCAATGCAGCTCATCATGTCTCTGCTTGACAGAACCTTCTGGAAGCCTGAAATCCTAACAGTCCCCATTGTGCCCCAGGAAGGTGTGTTCACACACCAACCTGGCCAGCCCAACCCCAGCCTAAAGAAGTTGTGGGCTGAGACGTGGAGCAAGTGTATTCTTGTCAGGAGACGAAACTTTCATTTAAGAGTTAAGGACTGCTCACTTTGGGAGGCCAAGACAGGCGGATCACATGATCAGGAAATTAAGAGCATCCTGGCTAATATGGTGAAACCCCGTCTCTACTAAAAAATACAAAAAGTTAGCCAGGCGTGGTGGCAAGCACCTGTAGTCCCAGCTAATCAGGAGGCTGAGGCAGGAGAACGGCGTGAACCCAGGAGGCGGAGCTTGCAGTGAGCCAAGATCATGCACGCCACTGTACTCCAACCTGGCGACAGAGCAAGACTCCATCTCAAAAAATTAATAATAATAATGAAATAAAAATTTAAAAAAAACAAGGAGGAAGTACTGATCATGCTACAATCTGCTTGAAACTCAAAAACATTCTGCCAAGTGAAAGAAGCCAGATACAAAAGGCTACATAATCATGATTTCATTAATATGAAACACCCGGAATCCACAGAGACAGAGCCATGCTGGTTGCCAAGAGCAAGGGGCAAGACAGACTGGAAGTCACAAAGCTTACTGGGTATGGAGTTTCCTCAGGTGATGAGAAGGTTCTAGAACTGCACAGAGGAAGAGGTTGCACAACATTGTGAATGTAATAAATGCCACTGAAGTGTTCTTTTTAAAATGGTTAATTTCATCTCATATGAATTTCACCTCAAGTAAAAAGAGTTAAGAATTGATAGTAAAAATGTCTCATTTTGCCATGAGATTGTCCAAAACGAGAAAGCGATTCTGAACGGCGTTTCAAGAATGATTTCCTTCAAACCAAGTTGCCAAATGAACTCAAGAGATGAACAGATGTCCTAAGATGCAGAACAGCTTCTCCTTCCAAGAGCAGGAAGCCACCTTCTGACGATGGAGATACCCAACTCCCCCACCTTAAAGACGCTGAGTATGGCTTGGGTAGAGCCAAAGTCACCATCATCTGTTTACACCATGAACCACGTATCATGGGAGAAGCCCACACAGGCCCACGTGCCACAGTGATGATACCAGATGAGACTTCGCAAGGGATCAAACACGTGGAGTTTATCAGGGACCTTCTGATGTCTCTACTTTGCTTCAAGTCCTCACAGAACAATCCAAAGGCATTCGTTGGTTGAACAGGAATCCAAACGTCTGACCATAGAACACCCCTTGTTGGGGAGTGCCGGGAACTCCCGTGGGGAGATGCTGAGTGACCAACAAGCCTGTTTTAAGATGAGAAGAAAAGGAGGAACCCTGGGGCTTCAGCTTCCAGGGGAGGTTCCCCATGGCAGCACGGTTGACTCTCGTGGGGACTGGGTAACTCTCTGTGAGGTGCCTGCCCCCAGGAGGATGCTGGGCAACATCTCTGGCCTCCACTCACTAGATGTCAGCAGCACCCTACCCCAGGCTGTGACGACCACACGTGTCTCCAAGACAAAGTCTGCCAGTGCAGCAGCACACCAGCTGACAACCTGGCCCTCAGAAATGATGACCCAAACCTCTGGACCCCTTCCGGCCTCAAGACTCTCAGCACGCGGCTATGCCAGGCCGCCCAGGCCTCTGCGCCTCCCAACAGCAACGTCTGGGGCATTCCCCTGCCACCTGGGCCCCAAAAGCAACATGGGCTGGGCCAGCAGGGAGCCATTCCAGCCTCACTCTTCCCTGCCAGAACCAGAAAGCCACCTCTCTGCCCCCGTCCTGGAAAAAATGGGCCAAGTTCCCCAAGGCAAAGATTAAATGACAAAACAAATTTAAAAGAGTAAGTGGTTGCCTGGTTCTGAGCCGACGGACACCTTCCAGCATGACAACGCGGCCCTGAGCACCTGCCAAGGGACAGCCATATAATCCCCGACCCAATGTGTCCACAAGCCACTGCCAGCCCAAGAGAGCTGTCAACAATGAAGATGAGACATTTTAGCAAACACAGCAAGCGGCCCAACCCAGCCCTGCAGCAGGCCCTGCTCAGAGCTCTCAAGCTCTTCAGCCACCGCTCACCACAGACCCAGAGAATCAGGAGCAATTAGGGCCAGTCTGGAACATTCCAGGCTCCAGGTATAAACATACCATCCAGCACGCAGCCGGGCTCCTTATCCAGCCACCGCAGTGGCTCCATCTCAAAAAAAAAAAAAAAAAAAAAAAGTCAGTAAAGAGCACGTTTCCACAAAGAGGGCATGCTCAACTGTGCGACCACGCCCTAGACACCCGGTGACACGGGACCAAAAGCAGCCCACAGGTTTTCTGTTCAAGGTACTTTCCCTGACAATGCCACTCTCCCACTATTTCCTCTGTGACCTTGGGCAAGTAACTTAACCTCGACTTTGGTTTCCTCATCAGTAAAACCGGGTGACTGGATTTTCTGCCTCCTGGAGTTCCATGAGGATTGCACGAGCTAAGTCTTTGCTCTCATTATCTGCTATTGCTTCTCCAACCACCCAGGGAGGCAGAGCAGATTCTGCTACCCCAGTGACAAGGGACATGGGGCCAAGAAGAAAGGCTCAGGAACTGTGCCTGGGACACACAGCTGTCTGTTGAGGGTGCAGGTCATGATCTTCCTGCAAGGTAGAGACTGGTGCTCAGTGAAGCCCAGGATGTCCTTGAGGGATCCCTCCAATGCTTGTTTCACCACCTTCTTGATGTCATGTTTAGCAGGTTTCTCCAGATAGCAGGTCAGGCCTATGACTGACAGATTGGTAGTGGGAACACAGAAGGCCATGCCAAGGAGATTCTTACTTACCTCAGGATTGACCTTGCCCACAGCAGCCTTGGCAGTGCCAGCAGATGCAGAAATAATCTTCCAACCCATGAACACAAAAAGTCATTTATTTCTGTGTTTAATTTCTTTAATCAATCTTCTATACTTTTCTGTGTACAAGTCTTTCACTTCATTTGTTAATTTCTTAGTGAGGCTATCTAGTCCCAGGCTTTTGTTGCTGACCAGCAGGTTTTTATTATTAATCCAATCTCTTCACACATTACTGGTCTGTTCAGATTTTGTGTATCTTCATAATCCAGCCTTCACAATTGTATGGTCTTAGAAACTTACCCATTTCCACTAGATTACAGTCTGGGTAGTAAAGAAAAAAACACTAGTTTTTAGGGAAAAAAAAAAGCATTTGTGGGTATGTGTACAGGTTATATAGGTAAACTAGTGTCACAAGGGTTTGTTCTACAGATTACTTCATCACCCAGGTACTAAGCCTAGTACCCAGTATTTTTCCTGACCCTCTCCCTTCTCCCACCCTCCACTCTCAAGTAGTGTCTGTTATTTCTTTCTTTGTGTTCATGAGTTCTCGTCAGTTAGCTCCCACTTACTTGTAAGTGAGAACATGTGGTATCTGGCTTTCCGTTCGTATGTTGGTTTCCTAAGGATAATGGCCTTCAGCTCCACCCATCATCCTGCAAAAGACATGGTCTCTCTCTTTTTTATGGCTGCACAGTATTTATTCCATGGTGTATATGCACATTTTATTTATCTAACCTATCATTATAGGGCATTTAGTTTAATTCGTGTCTTGGCTGTTGTAAACAGGGCTGCAACGAACATTCGTGTGCATGTGTCTTTTTGGTAGAGTAATTTACATTCCCTTGGGTATATACCCAGAAATGGGATTGCTGGGTTGAATGGAAATTCTGTTTTTAGCTCTACAAGGAATCGCCATACTGCTTTCCACAATGATTGAACTAATTTACACTCCCACCAGGAGTGTAAGTGTTCACTTTTCTTCACAACCTTGAAAACGTGTTATTTTTTGACTTTTTAATAATAGCTATTCTGACTGGTCTGAAATGGTATCTCATTGTGGTTTTGATTTGGATTTCTGTAACAGGAAGCGATGTTGAGACATTTTTATATCCTTGTTGACTGCATGTATATCTTCTTTACAAAAGCATCTCTTCATATGCTTTGCCCACTTTCTAATGGGGTTTTTGCTTTTTCTTGTACATTTAAGTTCCTTACAGATGCTGGATATATACTTCGCAAATATTTTCTCCCATTGTCTGTTTACTCTGTTGAGAGTTTCCTTTACCGTGCAGAAGCTCTTTAGTTTAATTAGATATCATTTGTCAATTTTTGCTTTTGTTGTGATTACTTCTGGCATCTTTTTCACAAAAGCTTTGCCCATTCCTATGCCCAGGATGGTATTACCTAGGTTGTCTTCCAGGGTTTTCAGTTTTGGGCTTTACATTTAAGCCTTTATCCATCTTGAGTGAATTTTTGTATATGGTGTAAAGAAAATGCCCAGTTTCAATCTTCTGCATATGGCTAGCTAGTTATCCCAGCACACAGTCATGTATTCAATAGAAAGCTCTTTCCTCATTTTTTTTTTTTTCTTTTGGTCAGTTTTGTTGACAATCAGGTGGTCATTGGTATGTGGCCTTATATCTGGGCTCTCCTTTCTGACTGTGGTCCTTTGGTGTAGTTTGTTTTTGTACCAGTAGCACACTGTTTTGATTACTGTACCCCTGTAGAATAGTTTGAAGTTGGGTAATGTAATGTCTCCAGCTTTGTTCTTTTGGTTAGGATTGCCTTGGCTATTCAGGCTCTTTTTTGGTTCAATATGAATTGTAAAATTGTTTTCCTACTTCCGTATAAAATGTCATTGGTAGTTACACAGGAATAGCATTTAATCTACAAACTGCTTTAGGTGGTATGGACACTTTAACAATACTGATTCTTCCTATTCATGAAATTAAGACATCCAATCCCAGTCATTAAATCGGAGGAGACTCCTGTATTACGTACGGCTGCTGTTCCGACGGGAGACCTAGGATGCAGGACTGCTGCCTGTCCCTCTGGTGGCCCTGCATAACTCGAGGATCTGTAACTCATCAAAACTCTTAAGCTCTCACACTGTGGTTGTCACTGAAGCCATGACCATAATCCAGCCCCTGCTGGTGAGACCACCTAAGAATGTCACAGAGGTGCGTCATCTGCTTGTTGCTCTTCTGTCTGGGCCTCTGGTGGCTGCTAGCCCAGTGAAAAGAGAAATGCAAAAAGTTTCAATAATTAGTGTAGTTGGCAGGTTTTTGGCCTCAGTTTGGACGCTGTCCCAATATCTGTTTCGTGCAAATGGCTTACTGATGTTCTGTACTGGACGGTCCACTGGGTCTGGGATGGCACCACTGTTTGCCAGCATTCAAACATGCTGTTTTGTGCCACTACATACTGCTATTGCACAGTGTTGTCAGGATTCTCCTGAAATTGACGTGGCTGGAGACAATGCACAGAGCTTCTCAACTCCCCTGCAGCGATGGAGGGCAAATCCCAGTATAGACACGTTTTCCAGCATGGCATCAAGGCCCTTGCTGGGATTAGCTCCCTCAACCCACTACTTGAGGGTGTGTTGCCTTCAGCTAAGTACCCTGTTCCAGTGTCCTCGGGTCCTGGGACTGGTCAGGACTGTACTGGCTGTAAGCTGCAAAGTCCTGGCATTGAGCCAGAGTGAGCAGGTCTGGACAGTGGAGCTCCACTTTCACCTAGTGGTAGAAATGTAGACTACCAGGCCCCAGGGGAACAATAATTCCCCCCAAGACTTGGAGTGGGTGATGTGACACTAAGCTCTCAGTGTCCGTGAGGGAAGCCAGGGTGAAAATTTAAATGGCTTAACCCTGACCCATGATGGGGGTAACTTCACACCTGAGTCCTCACAGCGCCTCACAAGAGTAAGCATGGCTGAGGCGGGCACCTTCTCTGTTGCTGCCTTCCTTGCTTCTGGAAGATCTTTGTATCCCCTGACCTTCAGGAATACCAACGGGTTTGCCAACGATGGGGGTCACAAAATGATAGTTAACTATGGTAATCCTGAAGATGTGGCGCAGCTCCCTCTAAGTCTCCGGAGGAGGTGGAAACTTCACTGGTTCTTCTAAGACATTTGCTCAAATGGCTGCATGCTCCTATCCCTGCATCCCCCTGCCTCCTCTCTTCCTTTAGTGGATGCTGACTGAGACCCCTCAGAGGTTGACTGACACGCTCTTGATGAGAAAGTGGCACCCTACAAGGTAGGACAGAGGAATCCACCTCCTCGCCAGGGATTCCCAGGCACCACCTGACACAACAAAATTTCTCAAGACGCCCAGGAACAATGGAAGGTGTAGACACATAACTACACCATGGTGGAAACGCAACATTTCCTACAGAAGTTGATGCAGACAAAGGAAAAAAAAGGAAATTAATTGGTTATAAAAACTTTTGGGGATGGTGTCTGAACACGCTGCTCATGGCAGCAAAATTGTGTCACTTGGTGGGGCTAAGCAAAGACCCCAAAATACATAATTTGCTAAAAACCTCTAGGATAATTAGGGAAAAATTTGTCTGGCAACCACAAGAAGAGCCTCCACTTTACAATATGCTTCCGTAAGTGTAGGAGTCATAGCATCAAGGACACAGATGAGGACAGGTTCACAGAGGAAGAGTGACGAGGAGAAACAGACTGCCAAGGAGGACGCTCTCCTCTTTTCACACGGGTCTTTAAGGCTTGGTGAAGCACTCATCGCTTCATCACCCGGATTATAGCAAAGGCACAGGGAGAATGGAAAACTTTGGCAAGGACTAGACTTCTGCCCTGTCGACAGGCATTGTGCAATGGCTCCATCATTTTGCTGAGCACCATTCCCACATAGACCGCACCACTATCTTGAAACCAGAGAAAGCTCCTTAGGAGTAAAAGCCAAGGAATTTCTGCTTGAAGAAGCCGCTCCCCCAGCCCATCCCGGAACCCTGCTACCCAAAGCCTACCAGGGAAGTCTCACTCCAGTTCATAGAAACCACTGGCATGGTACAACAAGCCTCAGACCAAATGGATGCCTTAGGCCGCTAGCAAAGAGAAGCCAGAGAAGCTCAAATATTGTCTGCTCATGGGTTCTCAGTAAAAGCTGGGGTCCCCACAACCCACAGACCTGCCATTTCCAGAAACAGAGATGGGGATTCAACGCCCCTTATCATTCACCACCACACGGGCAACACTCTTAATGCAGGAAGTCATCTGCTCCCCTCTTCCCAGGGAGGAGAAATAACTGGAACAAAACATCCTCTACTGGCAGCTCCATGGCTTTGGCATGTGAAATCCTCTCCACATGGGTCAGATGAGAGGTAAGTTCTGTATGCTGGACAAGGCACTCCAAGCATCCTGGCTCACATGGGATGGACAAGACAGCCATGGCATCCCTAGTACCACCGCAACTCCAGACCCACTGGCAAGGCTCATCTTGACCCTTTCTACAGACCTACAGAAACAGCAACTTCCCCAAACCCTATCCTAGGAACTTGGGAGTGCCCTGGCCCATGTCCCTCCACCAAAACACAACTGCCCATATACATCACTGACCATTCATTGGGACAGATAAAACCAACAATACTCAATTCTACCCGTAGAGACCCTGGAGCACAAGTCATAGTCATTCCTAGGAACCCAAAGCACCCAAAGGACAGGTCACCCATTCCTTTCTGAACTATCTGGTCAACCAGTCATGAGCAAACGTATTACCACTGAGGTCACAGTGGGCACCATGTTAAAAATCTAATTGTAGTGGTTCCCCTCTCTTTCTTACATCCCATTTTAGGCATGGACATCATACCCTGCCAACACCACACATGGAACAAAATCATGTTCCTGGCCCTCCTGGCAGGACAAGTCAAATGGGAACTGGCAGGTTTTCTACAACCAGTGAAGGTGGTTCCTATACCGTAGCACCACCAGGGCCTGTAAACAGAGGGGCTTGGTTCATTATAAAATATCTTCTAGATATAAGAATTATTAAGCATACACTCTTTCAATTCTACACTCTTTCAATAATGCACTCTTTCAATTATCCCGTTTGGACAGTACCTAAACCTCTTACAAATAATTAACACAAACTACTGATCATAGAAACCTAATGTCCACCTACCCTCCCCTCAAGGTCCCCACGACAAACGTAGTTCGGTTAGTAGAAGGTAAACAAAGGGCTGTGGGATGATATTTTGCAGCAGTAGATTTGGCCAATACGTTCTGTGCTATTCCCAAAACAGAAGAGTCCCCGTTTGCTTATACTTTTCAACAGAGTACATATACATTTATCAGACTGCCCACATGCTATCTCAGTAGCCCAGCAGCAGACCTTAAACACGTGTTTCAGGACCTATGTACCCTGTGGCACTACACTGATGACATTTTGCTCAGAGGCCCCTCAGACAAAGAAGTCAAAAGAACACTGGCCATTTTAGTGGCTTTCCTCCAAGCTGAGCAACAGCCCCACACAATGTTCAGAGCGCAGCCACCATAGTCAAGTTCCTACTATTGCCTCATTCCCAATGGACATTTTACCTCTGAGGAAGCATATACTCCATTTGTCCACTCAGATAAAGCTCACATATGCTGTTATGAGGAAGCCCACCACATTGTACTGGGGCCCACAAAAGAATACAGTGCTACGGGTGGATCAGCAGGCAGTCTCCCAGGCCATGTCCCTGCTCCTAATTGGTTCAGAGTTTTGTGTTGAGGTCCTTGTTGCCATCAGTGACACACCCTATGGTACACACAGGCAAGAAGGCTTTTACTGAAAAATTCTAATTCCCAAATCAATAACCTAATTTTGCTTTTACTGTAACTGTGACTATGCAGATTATTTAAAGTCCCAGGTCACATTAAGCTCCAGGTAGACACTGGACTCTAAGTAAAGACTTTAGGCCCCAGGTTCACAGCCACACCTCCGGAGGATACCACACCCCAGGTAGTTATAAGACTCCATCCAGACACCAGTCCCCAGGTGGAGAATTTGGGCCCCAGCTGGACGTCAGGTTCCAGGTAAACACCAAGCCCCAGTTGACTATCTAACCCATAGGTGGACACCAGGCACCATGCTGACACACAGGCCCACATAGATACCTACACCACAGGTGGACATGAGGCTCCAGGTACATACCCAGTCCCAAGGTGACTATCAGGCCCTAAGTGAACACCAGGTCCTAGATGAACATCGGGACCCAAGCAGATACCCAGCCCCTAGGAAACACCAGGCTCCAGGGGGACACCAGAACCCATGTGGGCAACCAGGTCCGGAGGTACATCAGGTTCCACATGGACACCCAATCTCCAAGGGGATACCAAGCCCCCAGGTGTTCACACCAGTCCCTCAACAAACAAAAGGTCACAAATTCTCTGGCCAAATGCAATAAAGTCATCTCCCCAAAAAATATGTATTTAGGAAACTGAAAACTACAGTTCTCAATTATTCTCAAATCAAGGAACTCTTAACAGAAAGCCAAACACTTTACACAGAAACAACCATTGAAACTCCCATATCCAACGTAAGTGCAAGGCTGCTCAACTAGTCCCAGAGGAAGACCCACCACAGGCTTTGCCATGGAGGATGTAGAGATTAGAAGGAAGAATGGAAATGTGGGACCTAAGATTGCAATATAAGAAAAGAGAAGAAGGCAACCATGCATACCAACAAACCCAAGAAAGAAAGGGTGACATGGAGAAACAACTAACCCACACCTGGTTTCCCAAGAAACATTAGAAACCACACTGCAAATGAAATGGCAGGGCGAATCAAGCCCTATTTAGATTTTCAACTGTGGGTCTCTCCTAGACAGTTTAAAAGCCTACAAATTTCTAAGGCCACCCTGAACATGTCCTACCCACCCGGCAGAAATTCACCACTAGGAAAGATCTGGAAACCAGTGCAGTTCCAGAGTTTACCTTGCAGAAGCTTCCTGCAGTCCCTGGACACCATTGGCTGGCTCTGTGGCTTCTTGGAGGGCCCACGGGCAGGCCCAGCTTGCTCCCTCACCTCCAGTACGTGGCTGCTGATGGCCCGAGGGGCCTAGGCCTGGGTTCCTGGAGCCCTTGAGAAGCCACCCTGTGTGCGCACACCGGCCCTCAGCAGTGGGCAGCATGGCGCTCACACTCTTGGGCACCAGTCCTTCCCACGAGTGGTCTGGCTGGGCATGCCTCCCGGGCCCCAAGTCCAGCACCTGCCTGAGATCCTCATGCCATGGGCAAAGCATCAGAGGCAACCTACCCAGGCACCGCCTGAGCCAAGACAGTGCCTTCCTCACAGCCTGTGCACGATGGCAAGGTCCCGGATGACGAGGAGCAGGGCCAGGGCAACTCTTCACCCATTCTCCCCGGGAAAAGGGTAGCTGCATGGGGACACACCCCTTGTAGGTGAACATAAGACCCCAGTGGTCACTGAAGCCACAGGAAAACATCAGGCTGAAGACAGACACCAGGCCCCAGGTGGACACTAGGTCCTACGGGGATACCAGTCCCTGCATAGACATCAGGCCCCAGGTGGACATCAGGTCAGTTTGGCACAGAGGCAAGCCCCAGGTCGACAGCAGGCCCCAGCTAAACATCAGGCCCCAAGTGAACGCCTAGGCCTCAGGTAAATACCAGGCTCCAGGTGGACACAAGGCCTCAGGTACGCACCAGGCCACAGACTGAAACCAGATTCCACCTCGGTCATCAGGCGTCTTAGTGTATGTCAGGTCCCAGGTTGACACATAGGCCCGAGTGGAACACCAGACCCCACTTAAACTCCAGGCTCCAAGTGGATGTCTAGGCCCCAGGTAAATTTCAGGGCCAAGGTGTACAGGAGGCCCCAAGTGGACAACAGCCCTCAGCTAAATGCCTAGGCCCCCAGTGAACACCAGGCCCCTGATGAACATTAGGCCCCAGGTGGACACCAGGGCCCAAGAGAAACATCTGGTTCCAGATGGACATCAGGTACTAGGTAAGTACGCAGTCACTATGTAGACATCAGGCCCCAAGTGGACACCAGTCCCCAGATGGACATAAAGCCTCAGGTGGACACGGACTCAAGGTATACATCAAGCACCAGGTTCACATTCAGGCCACAGTTGGACGCAAAGTGACAGGTGGACAGCTGTCCCACAGAGGACACCAGGGACTCAGGTAATCATCCAGGCTCAAGGGGAACGAGCCCTTATGTAGGCAGCAGGCGCAGGATGGATATCAGACTCCAGGTAAACACTCAGGCCGTGGGAGTACAACAGGCCCAAGGTAGATACCCAGTACACATCTGAATATCAATCCTCATGGGACGCCATGCTCCACGTAGACACCAGGTGTCAAATAAATGCCTAGATCCCGGTAAGTATCAGACCTCACGGGGATACCAAGACCAGAGCTGGACATGTGGCCCCAGGTGGATACCTACACTCCAGGTTGACATCAGGACCCAGAACACCAGGCTTGAAGGGACAAGCATGTCCCAGGTGGATAAGGAGGCCC
>NW_012100877.1:37327-38875 GCF_000951045.1 Mandrillus leucophaeus | reverse complement strand
TCTAGTTCTTTTACCAGGGCAAGAAGTGTCACTTTTGTGCAAGTAATAGGCCCTAAATTATCACTTCATCCCATAGGGATTTTTGTGGTTAATGAATGCAAGAAAATGAATCTAGCACTTAAGATTGATCAGTCATATACTGCATAAATAGTTTTCATATTGTCTTCTTTTGGTTCTTTGCTTTGAAACATAAGCATGTAAGTTAATCCTTATGGAAAAGCATGGATTAATATGTAACACCGTTTTCTTTAACTTCAGAAATTACATTATTAAATTATTAAAATTAAATTATTAAAATATTAATCTTATAAAACTCATTCACTCAAACATTTTTTTCTCCTCTGAACAACACTTGTTGTTAGATGACCTGGTGCTATTCAGAGGAGAAAAAATAAATGTTTGGAGTATATATGCATACATTTTTAAATATGGCAAATGTGAGATGCAATATTTCTCATAAACAAAAATCCAAAACCAGTAATATTCCTATTTCAAAAAATAACGTATTTTGCTGAAATACCACACTCTATGCTGTTATCAAATCATCATTTTTGTACTCACAATATCAATACCTCTCAAAATACAAAAGTAGGTATCATCACAATTTCCAACCTACTCAAAACCTGGCCATGGGCTAATACGGTAAGCCTTCTGTGACTCACATTTCTTTGATGTAAAATAAACAAATTGGACTGGATAATGGCACTGATCATTTATTCCACATTTTACAAAGCAGTTTTTAGAATAAAAACCATGGGTCCTTGCTGATTCTGAAATAGTTTGCATTTGGCAAGTGATGTAAACTTCTATGAGACTTGATTCATAAACCATGAGGGAGTACGGCGATAACGACATAATAAACATATATTGAATGTAATTCATTTTTAGTAAGCTCTCTCATTTAGTCCTCATAGAAACCTTAAAACAACTATTGCTAGCCCAATTTTGAATCTAAGATTTGAAAATAGTATCCAATTTGCTAACTTATTAAAAGTCCTAATAATCAATTAACCTTCTTTCTTGCACCAAAGTAATTGGTTTTCCAACACACAAGGTCGCATGCTTACCTAACAGAACCAAATGAAGTGAAAGCATGTTAAAATTGTAACTCACTATTCAAATACTACAAATGTAATTTATGCATACGAAGTTGAATCCATGCCACTCTATCTATACAAAATGATGCAATCTTTTCAATGTAGTTTTCTAACAAAATAATGTCAAGTGTCCTACATAATTAAAAGATTTTCTATCGAGATTTCTCTTTTCATCAATAAATTTGACCTATTAAAATAAAACACTAAACAAAACAGACCATGTGACAGTTTCCTAACATCTTTCTATCTATACTTTGTATAAGATTATATCTCACAGGAAGTAAAATACAAGAGATGATGATTTATAAATCAAAACACGGATCATATAAGGGCTTGTGTAAAACTTACAAATGCTTCAAAAAGAATTATACTTTGAGAATTTTCAACTGTTCACATAATATGCTTTGGAAACAGCATATACTGTTGGAGATTTGACAGTGAAGAAAATGAT
>NW_012100877.1:34139-36616 GCF_000951045.1 Mandrillus leucophaeus | reverse complement strand
CACAATTTGCAACTGCAAAAATATGAAACCCATCAACCATGCCCATCAACCAACAAGTGGATGAAGAAAATATGGAATATATACACTGTGGAATACTACTCAGCTACAAAATGGAATGAAATAATGGCCTTTGTAGCAACTTGGATGGAGCCAGAGACCATTATTCTAAGTAAAGTAACTCAGGAGTGGAAAACCAAATATCAAATGCTCTCACTTGTAAGTGGGAGCTAAGCTATGAGGATGCAAAGGCATAAGAATGATATAATGGACTTTGGGCACCTGGAGGGAAAGGTGGGAGGGGGTGCGGTATAAAAGAGTACATGTTGGGTGCCGTGTACACCACTCAGGTAAGGGTGCAACAAAATCTCAGAAATCACCACTACAGAACTTACTCATGTAACCAAAAAACACCTGTATCCCAAAATTATTGAAAAAGACTCCTAGATGCAACTGGAAGCTATACAACACACAAAGAGAAACTGACCATATGTAGCTGAAAAAATAAAAAATGATTTGTCAATGCAAAATTAAGAATTGTTGTACATAAGGCATTCGTTTTGTCATGGGAGATATGAGTGTGATTCTATTCACATTTTATTGCTACTGTGAAACAGACACAGGCATTGAACTGTTGGGGTGAATATGTGATTCTTAGACAAGGAAAAGATACTCTTGTATAAAACCAGTTTTGTTTCCACACATTCCATTTTGTGGTAAAGGAGACTGGAACAGTTCACAAAATGTAATATAAACTATATAATAAATATGACATGGTACATTTGGAATTACAGTAATCAGAAACTTCGAGTTGAAACAGCAATGAGATGATTTTATTGCCTGTAATATACATAAGAATTAATGAAATTTATAGTATCTAATTGTAATGTGAAGTGTGTGAAAAACTGATACTGGTACTATTACATAAAAATAAAGAAACTATTATTTTTAACAACATATCTGAGGGTGAAAAGTAATTATCCTATTTTAACATGTTCATTGATTTTCGATCAACAATTCCAAATCTGAGAAGCTGTCAGAAGTATGCTTAATTGCCCATAGTGATATATCCTCCGAGGCGTTCATTATAACATTATTTATGGTGGGTAAACATTAGAAAAACCCAGGCTATATCTTGGTAACAGTGAATGTTTTAAAATAAAAACCAACAGAAAATAATACTTTCCAAGGGAACATTCTTACAGTGACTATGACCTAAAATTTGTAATATTCATCACTTCCAAAACATGTTGAGGATATTTAATATACAGTTGCATTGTAAACTCATTAAATATTTGCATAATTATAAATAGAAAACATACGAAAATAAAAGGAAAGGTTACCATATAAACAAATATAACTGACATTTAATTCACTGTTCTGAGGAGCAGTGCACTTATTTATATCGGTAATTGAATTTAAGACTATATGCATACTTTCGTTTCATATTTTTATTTTTTAAATAAAATTGTATATATTTAAGTGGACAGCCTGTTTTAATTCATATATATGAATATATATGTGTTTGTATACATACATGTATACACATAAATGATTACTACAGTCAAAACTAATTAATACATCTATCTTCTCATATAGTTAAATGACAGCACCTGAAATACACTCTTTGCATATTTCCAGTATACAAAATATTAACTACAATCACACAACTGCAACTCTGTACTCTTGGACCAACCTTTTTCTCCAACCTACCTGTCCCTGGTAACCACCATTCTATCCTGCTTCCATGTATTAAACTTAAGTTTCTTGCTGGGCGCAGTGGCTCACGCCTATAATCCCAGCACTTTGTGGGGCCGAGGCTGGTGCATCACCTGAGGTCGGGAGTTCAAGACCAGACTGACCAACATGGAGAAACCCAATCTTTACTAAAAATACAAAAAATTAGCAAGGCGAGGTGGCACATGCCTGTAATCCCAGCTACTCGGGAGCCTGAGGCAGAAGAATCGCTTGAACCTGGAAGGCGGAGGTTCCAGTGAGCTGAGATTGCACCATTGCACTCCAGCCTGGGCAACAAGAGAGAAATTCCATCTAAAAAAAAAATTGATAATAATAGAGTACCTCAACACTCTACTATTACCAACACTCCACTATCATCAACGTGGCAGATCATCCAGACAACAAAAAATCATCAGTTAAGCTGTACTCTACACTGAATGGATCCAAGAGAAATTTACACAGCTTTGCACAACTCCACGACTGCACAATGCTCAGCAGCACATGGATTATTCTCCAGGATAGACTATGTGTTAGGCCAAAAAACAAGTAACAACACATTTTTAAAAACTGAAATCCGCTGGGCACGGTGGCTTACGCCGGTAATCCCAGCACTTTGGGAGGCTGAGGCAGAGGGATCACGAAGTCAGGAGATCGCAACCATCCTGGCTAACACGGTGAAACCCCATCTCTACTAAAAATTCAAAAAATCAGCTGGGCGTGGTCACAGGCGCATGTAGTCCCAG
>NW_012100877.1:23109-33099 GCF_000951045.1 Mandrillus leucophaeus | reverse complement strand
TTGAAAGATGTAATAACAATTTTCTTCAAAATACTCCCCCAAAAATGAAGAGGAAGGAATACTTCCAAACTTCTTCTGTGAGGTCAGCATTACCCTGCTACAAAAGCAGACCAGGACACAACACAAAAAGAAAACCACAGGCGAATATCCCTGATGAACATAGATGCAAAAAATCCTCAACAAAATGAGAAAATTGCATTTGACAACACAATAAAAATCATCTGCCATGATGAAGGGGGATTCATTGGAGGAATATGAGGATGATTCAATAAACACAAATAAATAAATGTCATACACCACATTAAGTGAATCAAGAACAAAAACCCTATCATTTCAGTAGATGCTGAAAAAAATAAAATTCAACATTCCTTCATGATAAAAACTCAAAGTAAGTACAGAAGGAACATAGCACAATAAAGGCCATATATGACAAACCCACAGCTAACATTATAATCAATGGGGAACAGGTAAAAAGCTCTTCCTCTAAGATCTTGAACAAGTGTGGCTACTTTTACCACTTTTATTTATCATGGTACTGGAAGTCCTATTTAGAGCAATTAGACAAGAGAATGCAATAAAAGCCATCCAAATTGGGGAAAAAAGTCAAACTGTCTCGGTTTGCAGGTGACACGATCATATATACAGAAAGAACCCTAAAGATTCTACAAAAAAACCTACTAGAAATAATAAATTTAGTAAAGTTGCAAGATACAATATCAATATACACAAATGAGTAGCACACACATGCACCAACAGTGAAACACATAAAGAAATCAAGACAGTAGCTACTCACCTCCCCAACAAAAGAATGATACCTATGAATAAACTTAACCAAAAAGGTGAAAGATCCTACAATGAAAACTATAAAATGTAGATCAAGTGAAAGCAGACACAAGTAAATGGAAAGATATCTGATGTCCATGCACTAGAAGAATATTGTTAAACTATCTATATCACTCAATGTGACCTATAGAATCAATGCAATCCATGTTAAACTACAAAGAAATTCTTTATAGAAATATAAAAAGATTCTAAAGTTCACATGGAAATGCAAAACACCTCAGATAGACAAAAGAATCTTGAATAAAAACAAAAGCTGGAGGCATCAACCTACTTGATTTCAAAATATACTACAAAATATACTATAAATCCATAGTAACTGCAAATCTATAGTATAATATAAAAACAGCATGGTGCTGCCAAAAAAAGGGGCATGGGAGAGACAGAGACAGACAAATGACAGACACAAAGAAATAAAACAGAATAGAGAACTCGGAAATAAATTCACACATTTACAGTCAACTCATTTTTAACAAAGGCACCAAGAATACACCTTCCGTAAGGACAATCTCTTCAAAAAACTGCTACAAAAACCCAACACCCACATGTAGAAGAATAAGTCTAGACTGTTATCATATACAAAAATCAACTCAAAACAAAGATTTAATTGCAGGACCCGAAACCATGAAGCTCCTAAATAAGAAAACAGGATAAATGCTTAATGAAATTGGTTAGGGCAATGAATTTTCAAAAAGACATCAAAAGTACAAGCAACAAAAGCAAAACAGACAAATGGAATTACATTAAACTTAAAAGCTTCTGCAAAGCAGAAGCAGCAATCAGTAGAATGAAGAAACAATTCAGAGAATGAAAGAAAGGTATCTGCAAACTATGCATCAGGCAAGGGGTTAATACACAAAATATAAAAAGTAAAACTACTCAAAAGCAAAAATACAAACAATTTAAGTTAAAAATCAGAAAAATATCTATCCAAAACATTTGTTCCCCACCATTATTTCCCCATCTTCTTTTCTGGACTGCTTTTGGGCCCCTCGTCTCACCACTGCTTTTCATTCTTCATCTACCCCACAACTTTTCCCCACCATTTTTCTCCACTGTTTCTTTGCAAAGCCCTCTCTACTCTCCCACTCACCACCCTTTGCCCCCCTCCCTGGCCACCCCTCTCTCCCCTCTTGCGCTCTCATCACCCTCTTTTGCTCCTCTATCTACCCAAAAACATTTTCCCCCGTCTTTTCCCAAAGCCTTCTCCACCCTCCTGCTACCCAAAAACATTTTCCCCTGTCTTTTCCCAAAGCCTTCTCCACCCTCCTGCTACTCACCACCCTTTTCCCCATTCCATCTACCTGAAAGCTGATTTTCCCACCATCTTTTTCCCACCCTCTCTCTGCAAGGCCTTCTCCTGCTCGCCAATTTTTTTCCGTTTGGCACTCACCACCCCCCTTTACCCCTCCCATCTACCCCCAAACTATTTTCTTCCCTCTTACCGTTCCTGCTAGGCTGCAGTCTCCAAGGCAATCTCCCCTCCCACCGGGCTGTAGTCTCCGTGGCAGGCTCCCCTCCTCCTACCGCTCCCACCGCGCAGCAGCCTCCGTGATCACCACCAACCACAGCCAGGTAAGGCAAGAGGTGAGCCACAGTGCCCCTGGCTCCAGTCCCCAGCCTCCAGAGCGCAGTAGGTGGCCTCCTAAGCTAACATGGAACAGCTCGGCAGGCAGGCACAGAAAAGTCTGGAGCATCCCCACCTCGGCATGCTTTATATACTGAGGTTAGGCAATGGCGGCTCCTGGACTGCATGTTCTGATTGGGTAAGATTAACCTCTAGGCTTACTCTGATTGGACTTTATTTTCATGCTCTGATTGGTTGTCCTAATACTTGCTCTCATTCAATCAGAACATGACAACAAAGTCCAATCGCAGTATCTCTAGAGGTTTTTCTTTCAATTAGAACATGTACTCTAGGAATCTCATTTGCATAACCTCAGTATATAAAGCATGCTGAAGTGAGGAATCAGGCCACTCCACGCTTTCCTGTGTCTGCCCACCCAGCTTTTCCCTGCTAACTTAGGAAGTCACTTGCTGCACCCTGGAAGCTTAGGTTACTTTAAATAATGAACATCTATCTATATGTGGTTAAGTGTTTGGATGTCCAACATTCACTTCTGATTAGGGGCACAAAACTTGAGATGGTACAGGAAAACATTAAAAGTGTTACGAACCACAGCCAAACTCAAACCAATCTGAAAGTAAGCCAAAACATTTCAAAAGTGTATCTTTTTACTAGGAAATAATATTCACTTTCTAAAATGTAACTTAAATGCAGCTTTTAAAGCAATTTAAAATGTATTACTTTAGTTTACTGAATGAAGTTAACCAATGCATATTTCATAAAAATGAGAGCTCCAGGGACTTTTAGAAAACTGTAATTTTTTTTTTTTTGATAACACAGGTAATGCTGACCATTATTTAACACACATAAGTCGGTTAACTCAGTATTTCACCTACTTAAAACAAGAATTGCATCAGAAATCTGAAAACCAAAGGAAGAAAGATAATATAACTAACCTTGAACAAGTAGGTCTTTGCACTGTTATTTTATGTCGTAGGCTTCAGGAAGAAATCACGAATTTTTCTTCTAAAAAAAGTTTTCTGTTGACACGAACTATTGGTAGGATTTCCAACACAAGGTGACTCTAGGACTGGCCTCCTGGCATGAGTTGTGAATAAAGATCTGGTCTGTTGTTTCTCCACAGAGGATTCTTACTGGTCTCTGTTTGTCTCTCCTGAGTTCAATGAAGAATGTAAAAGAAAAATGCTTAGTATTTTATTTTTTCCTACATAATTAGACAAGGACTTGCATTTAAGAGGAGAAAGTTTCTGTAAGAATAAAATTTCCCATTAAACGGTGCTGTAACAAAGAGGATGTGTGAGAGCATGCCTAGTGTATGCAATTATAGTTTTTAAATTGTTCTCAAAAAGTACATGTATCTTTAGGAGGATTTCTAACAATTTTTTTGCCTGCCATAACTATTTCACCATGTAGAAATATATCAAAACATCATGTGGTATTTCTTAAATATGTACAATTAAAAAACTAAAACTAAAAAGCTATAAATGTGTTTATTAAACCAGTTGAAAGACTTTTTAAAATCGTCTCTCAAAGATATTTTCAAAAATTTCCTTTCCCCTTTCTTGTACATTTTCACTCATTATTTGGGATCAATTGGTCATTTGGCACTGAAAAGTAATTCAGACGAACAGCTCCTAGGGGAGACAAAACACAGCTGAATGGGTGATCAAAAAGAACTAGAATAGCTTCAAAGACACTTAAGCTACTAACATTGAACCAAGGTCCCGGAGAGTGTGCCTTCTATCATGCACACACCCCCTTCAGGCTAACCAAGGTGTTATTTTTAACCATTTTGTGAATTATACATCCCTTAATCTCTGTATTATTCATTTCCCATTTTACAAGGATGTTTTTATATACAGTGGAAAAAGACTATACAGGATAGTTTTTCTCAGTGTGCTGTCTAATGATAATACCCCAAGATCACTATCAGAGAAAGTTAATTTACCAAGTGCCAGAAAGGGAAACGTAGTAGTAATTGTACTTGACCATTTTAGTCTCAATTTCAATCTTCCAAGCAATAGTTAAACTTATCAGTATTTCTATTTGGGGACATGCTGAAAAGCAATTTCATGACAATACTACTGTCTGAATTAAATACTTCAAAAATATTTAGCTGAAAGGCTAACAGATCAGGTTAACTAGATGAGGATCTCAAGGTAGAAAAAAGCTATAAAAAAACAACAAATGGGGAAGAGAGACAAACTCTTCTGGACAAACATTTTAAAGGTCAGTTCATCTACTAACATCATGTTTCCATAATTTATATTATCTAATTAACTTTTACTTCCCACTAATGGTATGAACCTGTCTCACTAAAAGTTATACTTTTAAGGCAAATTAATGAGCTTATTTTCTATAACTATATTTTGACTGACTTGTTTATAGTTCATTTGACAACAAATCCCTAAATTTTAAATCTAGATAGAGGCTTTTATATTTATCTAATTGTTTTAGTAAAGTCTTCTACGGTTTACATTTTGGAGAGTTCAGATTCCAGATCTTTAACTATCAGCTCCATCTTATTTATTGAAACAATATCATCCTTTCTTAAGTGCTACTGGGTTTTCTTGAGTTGCTGCTTTTGTCTAAACAAATTAAAATTACAGTTACAAACATTTAGTTGTACATTTAAAAATAACTAGGAGTCTAAATTGTTTGCAACACATAGGATAAAAATTTGAGGTGATGAATACCCCATTTACCCTAATGTGATTGTTATGCATCTCATGCCTGTATTAAAATATCTCATGTAACCCATATATACACATATACACTATGTACCCAGAAAAATTAAAAATAAAAAAACAAATCAAAAGGGTACATTTTAAAGTAATGACAACCTGCATAATAATTACTGTATATTTGTTTCAGTTTAAGTCAGGGATTCAGAAAGCAATTTTATAAATGTGAAAAAGAAACTGAAGTTCAAAATACTTACCAGCAACGTTTACTAAATTGATCATAGCTAATAGCTAGATAGAAGGATGAGTTCTGGTGTGTTCCGTGTGTGGCATGGTAGGGTGAACACAGTTAACCATAATTTCTGCAAAAAGCTAGAAGAGAGGATTGGAAATGTTCCCAACAGAAATAAATAGTAAATGTTTGAGGTGAATATACTAATTAGCCTGATTTGAGCATTATATATCATATACATATATGGAAGAGATATCACACTTACTCTATACCCCATAAACATGTATGTACATGTCAACTAAAAATATACAACATTTCTCTCATTAAAATAAAAAAATATGTGCCAAACTTAGTGACTTACTGCTAATAACTAGAATGTGGTCTGACCATCCTCACTCAAAACAGGGGAAGGGGGTACCAAGGGCAAGCAGTTTGAGATAGAGCTTTTTCTAAGCTAATGTTGCAAATCCCATGATGTAACTCTTACCACATTGCATTTATTCAAAGCAAGTCACTGTGAGTGCCTGGAAGCTCCAACGCAGGTGATCTGGATGCCTGCCTCAGCCAACATCCCAGCCAATGGCCAGCATTAGCAACAAGACACACAGCTGACCAAACCCTCAGATGATTTTAGTTTCCGGGTCTTTGAGCTGTCCCCAGGGAAGGTGAGAGGAACAGCAACTAGATGTCCTAGCCAAGCTTTTCCCAAATGGCAGATTTATTAATAAAAAGAATTTCTTTTTTTTTTTTTTGAGATGGAGTCTCACTCTGTCAGCCAGACTAGAGTGCAGTGACACGATCTCGGCTCACTACAAGCTCTGCCTCCTGGGTTCACGCCATTCTCCTGCCTCAGCCTCCTGAGTAGCTGGGACTACAGGCTCCTGCCACCACGCCCGGCTAAGTTTTTGTATTTTTAGTAGAGACGGGGTTTCACCGTGTTAGCCAGGATGGTCTCAATCTCCTGACCTTGTGATCCACCTACCTCGGCCTCCCAAAGTGCTGGGATTATAGGTGTAAGCCACTGTGCCTGGCCAAATGTTGTCGTTTTAACCCACGAAATAGTGGGTGATTGTTAGAAAACAAGAAAATGAAAATTTGATTTACAAAATAACAATAGAAAACATAACTCACACAGTAGAAATTAGTCATCTTTACAGTAGGATCTAATAAACGTTGAAATTAATTTACTCATGACAAACAATGCTAATGAGAAGCAGTAGATAATTAGAAGACAGACAGACATTGAAGTTACTGAGGAGAAAAATCTCCTAAAATTCCCTTTAATTAAAAATTCTTATTACTAGACAAGTGTGCTTCTTTAGAGTTTCCCCTCAAGTTAATCAGTAAGACTGGGAAACAAAGAGGCAAGATTTGAAGTGCAACAGTTGGAAAATAACTAAAAATACTTGGTTTAACTATCAAAATCAGACAGGTTATCTGATTTCACTGAAATAAAATCTTAAAAAAGCTGAGCAGCACTGAATATTGATTAATCAATCTGGCATTCAATATTTTCCTTTCCTCAATGAGAAAATAAATAGAACATTATTGAATCATGTTTAAATATCTCAGAACTAAGATAAATATAGTGGGTTTTAAAAGTTAATAAAATACAATTTCTCCTTCACTGTACATTTGTCTATATGAAGACAATTTAATCTTCATGTTGTACCACAACACTTCTTCATATCATACGAATTAGCTCTGACGTTTTGAAATTCAAACAACTAATTTCACTTTTATTTGTCTCTGATAAATTGACTGAATATAACCTGATTTTTTAGTGCTGCACTTCTGAAACTTTTTCTTTGAATGAGATAAAGAATGTATTCTAAAAATAATGATATAAGAAGCTATAAAATATAGCTGTGCATCTTAATCTGTTTAAGCAGCGGGAGGTAATTACATAGAATTGTGATTTCTGAGAATGCAGCAACTGTACCAAGCAAGGATCATCCCAGGTGTTATACATAAAAATCAGGTACTAGGTCAAAATAAGATCTACCTGTGAACTGCAAGATGCTGCATTAGCTCAATTTCCAATGAGAAAAGCTTACGGCCTGGACTGACTCTTCTACCAGGATGGGTAACATCTACCGATGGTTGTACTAATTACAATGAGTAAAGCATAATGCATGAAAGAGTAGATTGTCAGATGATGACGTGACCAAGATTTGATGAAAATGGGACTCAAGAGAGAGACATTCAAAGAGAGACTAAAGGTTTGAATAGAAAAAAAAAGGAATGGACTCTTGACTTTGTAAGTCTGACTTCCCATCATGTCATGGAGTCAGCAATGCATAAGCTGGCCATGGGCTCCTTCAAGAAACAAAAAGTAAAGATGTTTCTGTATACTGAATGTTTATTATGATAATATACAACTGGTAATATGTAACATGACTGAGAAAGAGTTACCATATAAGTTGATTTGGTACTGGCATAAGAATAGGCAGATCAATGTTTTAGAATTTAGAATCCAAAAATAGACCTGCACATGTATGGTCAATTGATTTTCAACCAGGATACCAAAATGACTACATGGGAAGAGAATAGTATTTTCAACAAATGGTTCTGGGACAAATGGATATCCACACACAAAAGAATGAAGTTGGAGTCCCACCAAATACTGTATTTAAAAATTATCTCAAAATAAAACAGCTAAATAAGTGCTAAACTGTAAGTGCTAAAACTGTAAATTTCTTCAAAGAAAACATAGAAATAAATATTTGTGACATTTGGCAGTGGCTTCTTAGATATAACAACTAAAACTATGGATTAACATTAGAATTTAAAGCTGCTGTGCTTGAAAATACACTATCAATAAAGTAAAAACGCAAGCCACTGAGACATTTACCACTGAGAAAAAGAAGACCCAATTTGAAAATGGGCAAAGGATGGGAATAGACATTTCTCCAAAGAAGATACACAAATGGCTAAGATGCACATTAAAACATACTTAAAATTATTAGTCATTAAGGAAATGCAAATCAAAACCACAGAGGGGTGCCACTTCCCACCACTACGATGGAATCTTTCCTGGTAAAAAATGTGGAGAAATTACAACCGTCATACACCGCTAATGGAAAATGCTATAGTTGCTTTGGAAAATGTACTCGCATTTCCTCGAAAGCTTAAACATAGACTTACCATATGACTCAGTAACTCCACTCAGAAGTATACAACCAAGAGACATGAAAACAGGTAAACACAAAAACCCGTACATAACAGTTCATGGCAGCATTATTAAGTTCATGGCAGCATTATTAAGTTCATGGCAGCATTATTAGCAATAGCCCAAAATGGAAACAACCTAACTATCCATCAACTGATGAGTAAAGTGATTGATATAACTAGACAATAAAATATACTCAGCAATAAGAAATTAAATGCCAATACTTGCTACAACACAGGACCTTGAAAATGTTATGTGAAATTAAAGAATCTAGTCACAAAAGGCCACATATTATGATCTGAACAAGATAAAACGTCTAGAACACACAAATATATACAAAGTATACTGGTGGTTCCCTAGAACGGAGCAAGGAATGGGAAACCGGTGGGTGATAAAAAATGCAGAATTTCTTTTTAGAGTGATGAAAACCTTCTAAAACAGATTGTGGCAATGGTTGTATAACTCTGTGAAAATACTAAAAGCCAATGAATTGTGCACTCTCAGAGTGAATTGCATGGCATGTTAATTATATCTCAAATTGTTACCAAGAAAATCAATTCAATACTACTGACTTGAAGTCACAGGATGGTGTCTTGCTTGCTTTTATATCATTGGCCAGGGTTCAAGACATAGAATCAGCACTTTTTTTTTTTTCCCCCCTGAGACGGAGTCTCGCTCTGTTGTCAGGCTGGAGTACTGTGGCGTGATCTCGGCTCACTGCAACCTCCACCTCCCGGGTTCAACTGATTCTCCTGCCTCAGCCTCCCAAGTAGCTGGGACTACAGGCGCCTGCTACCATGCCCAGCTAATTTTTGTAGTTTTAGTAGAGATGGAGTTTCGCCACGTTGGCCAGGATGGTCTCAATCTCTTGACCTTGTGATCCGCCCACCTCGGCTGCCCAAAGTGCTGGGATTAGAGGCATGAGCCACTGTGCCCGGCCAGTATACCCTTCTTATAGAAAAAGAATACATTAAAAAAGTATTCTTCCCATTAGAATCAAGTCCATAAAACTAAAAACAAAATCTCTTTCACTGCTCAAAGTACTGAGAGATTTTTATGTCCCCCAAGTATGTGAGGACTTCTTTTGGTCCCAAAACTAGTTAAAAAGTACTTTACGCGTTAGCTTATTCATCTGAATATCCATTTCAAGTAGACTAGTTTTAAAATCTCCCTGGAAATTAAGTTCTCCATTTTAACATTCCTTTAACTTCTTTTCTGCAAAGAGACACAGTCTCGCTCTGTTGCCCAGGTGGAATGCAGTGGCAAGATCTTGGCTCACTGCAACCTCAGTCTCCTGGGTTCAAACAAAGCAATTCTCTGCCTCAGCCTCCCGAGTAGCTGGGACTACAGGCGCCTGCCACCACGCCTGGCAACTTTTTTTGTATTTTTAGTAGAAATGGGGTTTCACCATCTTGGCCAGGCTGGTCTTCAACTCCTGACCCTCATGATCCACCCACCTCGGCCTCCCAAAATG
>NW_012100877.1:16703-22354 GCF_000951045.1 Mandrillus leucophaeus | reverse complement strand
TATTCAAAAAAAGTTTCAGGTTGTGCTGTGACTCTGAAAACATTTTAAAATAGAATAATTTGTTTAATTATAAAAACGCAGATATAGGTCGAATCTGTATCTCAGTTTTAATATATGTTGAAATTATAGTTAATAAGTCTTTTTAAAGTTCTAAAATATTAAAATCTCACCCAGTTATTTCTTTTCCTAATTCATCTTTTTCTTTCTTGATCCAAATTATGCTCCCGAGATTGCATTAATTCAAAACATTTCTCTTTTCTATCCTCAGACTTTAAAATATAAAAATTGTTATTAAAAAGCTAGACACTCTTCTTTCCTAAATATATTATTTCTCTTGAGTTCATGAGTTATATGTGTGTAAACCGTTCTATAACATGCAGTTTATACACTTTATTTCAATAATGACAGATTGAAAACATAAGAACTTTTTTAAAAACAGCCCAAAATGATTTATACTTTCATTAGTATCATTTGTGGAATTTAAACTGCCAAAACTTATTTGGCAAAAAAGTTTTTACACAGAAAATACTAAATGCTAACAGTAAGATAAAAATAAGTAGTTATATTTACATTTTGGTTTCCAAAGATGCCCTCAAGAGATTGTCATCAACAGTTCACAACATTCCAGGTTTGTTCATTCATACCTAAGATCATTTTTTGAAAACTCTCATTTGGTCCCCATAACATTTCTGACTCTCACCTAACTTCAGGATGAGCTAACTATGCTCATTCTCTCTAAGCATTCTTTCTAGTTTTTAAAATTTTTCTTTGCTGTTAACCATTTCTCTTTAGATAAAGTTTATGTGTTTTCTATGTTTCTCATTCTCAATATTCTCAACTTACAATGGGTTTATCAAGATGTAACACCACTGTAAACTGAGGAGAACCTGTACTGTGGTCTGAAAATCCCTATTCTAAAATCTGAAGCTTCAAAATCTGAAACTTTTTAAATGCAGACATAATTTTTCTCAATGGCCAGAAAAACTTAGTATTGATTAGAATAATTTTCCTCTATTAAAGTGATTTTATATTTATTGAAATGCAGTTTGAATAAAACTTTACTATGTCAATGTCTGAAAAAATAAATTATCAGTATATTTAATTCTGTTGTAACAACAGGTAAGATAGAATATTTTCAACTTATACAATAACAGGGAGCATGTATGTCAGATATTATTCTCTGCTTAGGCAAATTTGTAATAAGACAAGATTATGTCTCATGAAAATATAAAGCAATGTAACACTGAAGAATAAATTGTTCTGCACAGACTAGAAAACACATCCTGAAGCATAAGATCAATGACAGAACAGTCAGAGAAAGCTTCATGAAAATGGAAAATGTGCACACCAAGTCTGAACGAATGAGGATAGAAACTGAAAATTCAGGAACTGCATAAAGAAGGCAGAGAGATGAGGAAGTCAGCCCAATTAACTAAATATAAAATCCAGTGGCAGAAAAATAAAAACAGGTCCACATAATAACTTGCAAATGAATGCTCATAGTAGCATTACTCATAGCAGTCAAAATTAGAAGCAACCTAAAGATTATCAACTGATGAATAGCTGCTGTAGCCATGCAACAGAATATTATTTGATAATAAATAAAAATGAAGTACTGATATGTACTACAAAATAGATAAACCTTAAAAACATTACGCTAAGTGAGAGAAGCCACTCATAAAATACTACGAATTGTATGACTCCATTTCTATGAAATGTTCAGAACAGGCAAATCTATAAAGACAAAAAATTAGACAATGGTTGTATAGGACTGGGGAAGGTGAAAAAACATGGAGGTCGGTGGTGGTGATGACTAATATATGTGTACTTTCTCTATAGGGTGTTGAAAATGTTCTGAAATTGATTGTGGTGATGGTTATACAACCCTGTGAATATATTGAGACACTGAGCTGTACAATTTAAATGGCTGAACTGTATGATATGTGAATTTTATCCCAATGAAGTTTTTTTAAACATCCAATGGCAGTATCAAGAAAATTTCCTTTTTCTATTTGGAATATGCATACAATATTCAAATGATCTAAATATTTCTGTTTATA
The DNA here is from genome assembly GCF_000951045.1 of Mandrillus leucophaeus. NCBI lineage: Eukaryota > Metazoa > Chordata > Mammalia > Primates > Cercopithecidae > Mandrillus > Mandrillus leucophaeus. The sequence continues at coordinate 20,294 of NW_012100877.1, read as the reverse complement.
AAATACATTTTTTTTAAATGAAAGGATTGCCTAGCTATTCAAATACTGTGTATATTAACCTAAACATTTCCATTTTGGAGAATAGTATAATGTCCTTGGAATCCGTTCAGAAAAGTAGAGCTAAGAAATAAGATAATTTTCTGGAATATTCCATGAAACATTCTTCTTTGATTAAATATGGCTTGTCTCACTATGGCAACATAAATCACTGAAAAATACAGTTTATCCAAAAAATAGTCTCTCATCTTGTGGGATAAATGATGCACAATTCTTAACACTATTATGAGAAAAACATGTAATCATAAGAAAAACATTGCAGAATGACAGCCAGTTTTAAAAATAAACACGTTATAGGCCAGGCGCAGTGGCTCACGCCTATAACCCCAGCACTTTGGGAAGCTGAGGCGGGCAGATCACCTGAGGTCCGGAATTTGAGATCAGCCTGACCGACATGGAGAAACCCCGTCTCTACTAAAATTACAAAAAATTAGCCGGGCGTGGTGACACGTGAGTGTAATCCCAGCTACTCCAGAGGCCAAGGCAGGAGAATGGCTTGAAGCCAGGAGGCGGAGGTTGCTGTGAGCCGAAACTGCATCATTGCACTCCAGCCTGGGCAACAAGAGCGAAACTCGGTCTCAAAAATAAACAAACAAACAAACAAACACATTATAAAGATAATAAAATTGTAATAAAACTAATTATAATGAACATATAAAAGAAATCTTCCAAGGAAATTAGTATCATAAAACAATTTATATTATTTAACCAGCTATAGATTCACTGTTGGCATGTTACATTTAATACATACTTGCCTTCTGATTTGAAATAATTTCTTCATTAAATTCTGTATCTCATCTTTGAGATTAATGTGATAATGTGACATAACCTCTAGTCAAGCCTCAGAAACACAGTTTATTGAGATCAGCCAATTTTTTTTACATTGTCTCACCATGACCTGACATGTTTGTTATTGATTTTGTAAATCATCTTATGAAATGAACATCATTTACTTTCAAAAAATCCCCAAATATATTGATTCACTGTATTTTCTTTATGTGTACACATTCCCACTCATTACTGAATGCACTTAAGGACAAGAAGGTGTTATCTTCCTACCAAACTGGTACTCTCTTACTAGACACCAGATTTATCCCACTAGTCATTTGTCCACTAACAAATCTGCAATGCTTCACAACCTACTGAAGTCTCAAAAAAATATGTGAGCAGGACTAGTGGGGGTAAATTCTACACACAGTGGAATGCTTTCCTTCTTTTTTATTAGCAACACAAATCAACATCAAAGTTCCTCACATATTCAATCACCTGCTGAAATGTTTCCAACAGATTTCTATCTCAGAATAAAAGTGTTTTTATTTCAAAGACTTTAGAGGCCCTAGGTAACCCAGTCTCCACATCTCTCCTGACCTCAGCTGCTATGTTTCTCTCCTCTACTCACTTCTTTTGTGCTATACATGAACCCTGCCACACCCCATGAATTGAAAAATGGGGATCCAATGCTAAGCTAATAAAATCACAGCTACAGTGATCTTTCTCTGGACAAAGTTCTATCCACATGATAGTCTTTGAGCCTTCAAATAGAAAGTATGACCAAATTATTTGTAACAACATTCAAAGTAAATTATAAATAACAGTGGGATGATTAAATCAATTTTGATATTGCTGAAATTTGCTACATTTGTCCTAAGCTATTATTTAATAAAACACAGATGCCTTTAAAAAATTGAGTGGTCACAACAATACATAACTTCAGATTCAAATATGTTCAGATTTAAGTCAAGTTGATATAAATGAAAATCAAATTCTACCAACTAAAATACATAAAAACCTACTGAAAAAAGTATTAAGATGCAGAAATGCACATTTCAAAATATACTTCAAATACACTCCAGTTCCACTAGAAAATTTAGAATTAACTGTAAAAGTAAATTGCTGAATTGAATCTTAACTTCAAAATACTCATTGCTCATATGGACATTCCCATTATCTGCTTCATTGTGGTCATAAAATATGGCCACAAAGAGACATTAAAACCCTCGTTACAGCAGTATAAGCCAATGTGATTAATGTTAATCTATTAAAAATATTTAAACTGTTAAAAGTTTCGTAAGTGACACAATGTCTTTACTCAGAGTAAAACATCGCCCAGCTTTAACTTTCATTTGGTGGAAATAAGGCATGTTTCTAAGCTGATAAAGTAAATACATTTATCATCTATATATGTATTCAACCAGATTCGGCATTTAGCCAAGGCCAAACATCAGTTTAAACTTTATTTCAGGAAGGTTGAAAAATATTTGTATTTTTTGATACTTACTTCTCTTTCTGCTTTCTGTTCTTCATATTGATATATACATTCTTTTAAATGGTTACAGTAGTTCAATATCTCCTCATTTTTCTCTTTTAGGAGATGATGTTGCTTTTTCCTCTCCAGAGACCGAATATTACTTGTTATCAGCTTTCTTATGCCCATGAACTAATTGCTGTGGAAGCCACATATTTTTCATGGTAGTTGAAATAATCTCTGCTCCAGAGACTCCTGCTATTCAGTGACTTTCTTCACATTATCTTGTTCATTTTGATATATGTGTTCAGCTTTCTTGACACTGTTTCTCTTAGGTCTCTTTGTGCATCTTCTAAAACCAATGTATTTTCTCTTAGAGCACCTCCTGCAAAATTGAGATTAAGTTTTAGGCTTGTGGATTTCTTTTGAGCTTCAGAAAGTGGTTGATGAAGCTTCTCATTGTTATATATTATATTATTCACAACAGCATTCATTTTTCCTTGCAAATGAACATCTCCTGCACTGTGGAAAGCAAGTTCTTGCTTATTTCTTTAACTCCGTCACCGCGCTGGAATGCAGTGGTGCGATCTTGGTTCACTGCAAACTCCACCTTCCGGGTTCAGGCGATTCTCCTGCCTCAGCCTCCCAAGTAGCTGGGACTACAGGCATGTGCCACCACAGGCGGCTAATTTCTGTATTTTTAGTAGAGAAGGGGTTTCACCAAGTTGGCTAGAATGGTCTCGATCTCTTGACCTCGAGATCCGACCCACCTTGGCCTTCCAAAGTGCTGGGATTACAGGTGTGAGCCACCGTGCTCGGCAGGTTTTTTTTGATGTCATACTTTCATCATGGTCTTGTATAGGAGAAGCCAGTCTAGGATGGTTTGATTCAATTTCTGTCTCCAGCATTTCTTTGTCTTGTTTTTCCCTCGACTTAAAACTGAGCATTGTGTTCTCAGCTGTCAGAACTTTAAGCTGCCCACTGTACTGAGATGCCCTTTGTGTTAGTTTCCTCTTTCAGTTTCAGGGTCACCTGAAGTTCAGCATTCTTTTCTTTGAAAATATTAATGTCCTCAAAGTATTTATTTTCCTTCTCCTAGTGCTGATGTTTTAGTGTCTCTACTTCCAGTTTTAGCATGGCAATTTCCTTTTTCAACATGCAGTTTTCATGTAAGAGATCATTTTCATTTTTCTAAGTGTGAGAAAACTAAATAAAAGAAAACAGACTATTAACTAGCACTCAATAAAATGGCATATCATGGTTCCTCTGAAATTAAAGAATAACTTGTG
>NW_012100877.1:13326-14668 GCF_000951045.1 Mandrillus leucophaeus | reverse complement strand
AGTGTTGGGAAAACTAGCTAGCCATATGCAGAGAGCTGAAAGTGGATCCCTTCCTTACACCTTACACAAAAATTAACTCAGGATGGATTAAAGACTTAAACATAAGACTTAAAACCATAAAATCCCTAGAAGAAAACCTAGGCAATACCATTCAGGACATAGGCATGGACAAAGACTTTATGAGTAAAACACCAAAAGCAATGGCAACAAAAGCCCAAATAGACAAATGGGATCTCAATAAACTAAAGAGCTTCAGCACAGCAAAAGAAACTATCATCAGAGTGAACAGGCAACCTACAGAATGGGAGAAAATTTTTGCAATCTACTCATCTGACAAAGGGCTAATACCCAGAATCTACGAAGAACTTAAATTTACAAAAACAAAAAAAAAAGAAAGAAAAAAAAACCACATCAAAAAGTGGGCAAAGGATATGAACAGACACTTCTCAAAAGAAGACATTTATGCAGCCAGCAAATATATGAAAAAATGCTCATCATCACTCGTCATTTAGAAATGCAAATCAAAATCGTAAGAAGATACCATCTGACGCCAGCTAGAATGGCGATCATTAAAAACTCAGGAAACAACAGATTCAGGAGAGGATGTGGAGAAACAGAAATGCTTTCACACTGTTGGTGGGAACGTAAATTAGTTCAACCACTGTGGAAAACAGTGTGGCGACTCCTCACGGATCTAGAACTAGAAATACCATTTGACCCGGCGATCCCATTACTGGGTATACACCCAGAGGATTGTAAATCATTCTGCTATAAAGACCCATGCACACGTATGTTTACTGCGGCACTGTTCACAACAGCAAAGACTTGGAACCAATCCAAATGCCCAACAATAATAGACTAGATAAAGAAAATATGGCATAGGCTGGGCGCAGTAGCTCACACCTGTAATCCCAGCACTTTGGGAGGCTGAGGTGGGTGGATCACGAGGTCAGGAGTCAAGACCAGCCTGACCAACATGGTGAAACCCTGTCTCTATTAAAAATACAAAAATTAGCTGGGCATAGTGACAGGTGCCTGTAATCCCAGCTACTCAGGAGGCTAAGGCAGCAGAATTGTGTGAACCTGGGAGGCGGAGATTGCAGTGAGCCGAGATTACATCACTGCACTCCAGCCTGGGTAACAGAGCTACACTCCGTCTCAGAAAGAAAAAGAAAGAAAGAAAAAAGAAAATGTGGCATATATACACCATAGAACACTATGCAGCCATAAAAAAAGGATGAGTTCATGTCCTTTGCAGGGACATGGATGAAGCTGGAAATTACCATTCTCAGTAAACTAACACAAGAACAGAAAACCAAACACCACATGTTCTCACTCATAA
>NW_012100877.1:9534-13276 GCF_000951045.1 Mandrillus leucophaeus | reverse complement strand
AAGAAACTATCATCAGAGTGAACAGGCAACCTACAGAATGGGAGAACATTTTTGCAATCTATCCATCTGACAAAGGGCTAATATCCAGAATCTACGAAGAACTTAAATTTACAAAAAAAAAACCGCATCAAAAAGTGGGCAAAGGATATGAACAGACACTTCTCAAAAGAAGACATTTATGCAGCCAGCAAATATATGAAAAAATGCTAATCATCACTCGTCATTTAGAAATGCAAATCAAAACCGTAAGAAGATACCATCTGACGCCAGCTAGAATGGCGATCATGAAAAACTCAGGAAACAACAGATTCAGGAGAGGATGTGGAGAAACAGAAATGCTTTTACACTGTTGGTGTGAACGTAAATTAGTTCAACCATTGTGGAAAACAGTGTGGCGACTCCTCACGGATCTAGAATTAGAAATACCATTTGACCCAGCAATCCCATTACTGAGTATACACCCAGAGGATTGTAAATCATTCTGCTATAAAGACCCATGCACACGTATGTTTATTGCAGCACTGTTCACAACAGCAAAGACTTGGAACCAATCCAAATGCCCATCAATAATAGACTAGATAAAGAAAATATGGCATAGGCTGGGCGCAGTGGCTCACACCTGTAATCCCAGCACTTTGGGAGGCCGAGGTGGGTGGATCACGAGGTCAGGAGTCAAGACCAGCCTGACCAACATGATGAAACCCTGTCTCTATTAAAAATACAAAAATTAGCTGGGCATAGTGACGGGTGCCTGTAATCCCAGCTACTCAGGAGGCTGAGGCAGGAGAATTGTGTGAACCTGGGAGGCGGAGATTGCAGTGAGCCGAGATCACACCACTGCACTCCAGCCTGGGCAACAGAGCTACACTCCGTCTCAGAAAAAAAAAGAAAGAAAGAAAAGAAAATGTGGCATATATACACCATAGAACACTATGCAGCCATAAAAAAGGATGAGTTCATGTCCTTTGCAGGGACATGGATGAAGCTGGAAACCATCATTCTCAGCAAACTAACACAGGAACAGAAAACCAAACACCACATGTTCTCACTCATAAGTGGGAGTTGAACAATGAGAACACATGGACACAGGGAGGGGAACATCACACACTGGGGCCTATTGTGGGGTGAGGGGAGGGGGGAGGGATAGCATTAGGAGAAATACCTAATGTAGATGACGGGTTGATGGGTGCAGCAAACCACCATGGCACGTGTATACCTATGTAACAAACCTGCACATTCTGCACACATACCCCAGAACTTAAAAGAATAATTTTTAAAAAGAGGTGGAAAAAAAAGTAATACTGATGAAATAAAGTTAGAAATATAAATTTTTTGACCGGGTATGGTGGCTCACGCCTGTAATCCCAGCACTTTTTTTTTTTCTTTTTTTTTGAGATGGAGTCTCGCTCTGTCACCCGGGCTGGAATGTAGTGGTGCGATCTCGGCTCAATGCAAGCTCCACCGCCTCCTGGGTACATGCAAGCTCCACCGCCTCCTGGGTTCAAACCATTCTCCCGCCTCAGCCTCCCGAGTAGCTGGGATTACAGTTGTGCACCACCACGTCCAGCTAATTTTTGTATTTTTAGTAGAGATGGGGTTTTACCATGCTGGTTGGCCAGGATGGTCTCAATCTCTTGACCTCGTGATCAGCCGACCTCAGCCCCCCAAAGTGCTGGGATTACAGGCATGAGCCACCGCACTCTGTCCAGAAATATAAAATTTTTATGAAAGATTGATTTACCTGATTCGAATTATTTCTTGCAGTCTTCAATCCCATATCTTGTATTCTGAGAGTCAGTTCAAGTTGTTTCACTTCTAACTTTCATGTTGCTCTTCGATTCTTTCTAATTCTTCCCTAATTTCTTCATTTAATATATCAGCATTTTTTCTCTTTTCTTCTTGGTTTACAGTCAATCTGCCATTAAATATACTTATCTTAAAATTCATTTTGCTTGAAAATAGGATTCACTTTGAGATCTACTTCTTCCTATATTGGTTTATTATTCCAACAAAATTCCCACATTCTTGAATATTTTTTTCCTTTATAGTTGCCAGGTATTTATTACTCCAATTTCTTCCAAATGACATACATACTTGAAAAATATTGAGAAAAGAACATCTAGTTAGAAAGGTTCTGTTACTAGTAACTTCAACAACTGTTATGGAAAAGAATACTGGAGGCTCTCCAGTAAAAATTTGTAAGTTGAAAATTATTTTTTAAAAATACCACACAGTCAAAATTAACTCTTCAATGAGGACAGGTCACTTAGAGTTAACGATTAAAATGACATTACTTTTTATAAACAAGATTACAGATTCATTAGACATAAATACCTTTATAAAATATAGCAAGTATCCCTCTTGACAGATATTCCAAGACATGACACAGAAGAAAAAACTTGAGGTGAGGTCCACCAGATTCTCTTGGTTACAGTGAAGCTTGGAAAAACCAAAGCAGACAGACATAACAGAACTGAACACTGAGGAGGAGAGAGAGACACAGAAGCAACAGCAAGAAACCCCTGGAAACCCCTCCCCAGTATTTAGCAAAATAATGAAGCTTGCATGAGAGCTAGAAAACTACCTAAGACCGAGCAGGGGGGTGGAAGGGGAGGACTTATAAAATAAGAGGAAATCACACCTGGCTCACACAAGTGCCAAGAAGACTGTCTATTTTTATAGATTTACCTGGGAAGACTCAGACTTTACAGGAAAATGAATAGTCAGAAAGGCCTTGCCTCAAGTGTGGGGAGTTAGCTTACACCATAAAAAGCAAAAATGAAAAGGATCAAGTTGTTTATAGGTTACTCAACTCTATTCTACAATAAATATCAAGAAGTAGGGCAATAGAAGATACTTTTAAAAACTAAATTGCCCTTATAGAGATACAAGTTACAGTGCTAGAGATGAAAGCTACACTGAGCAGATATGAGCACAGATTGATTTTCCATCATTAAAGCAAAGATTCACAAATTTGAGACACTAGTGAACTATGAGCAAACTTCCTGCAGGTAATATATAAGTCCCCAAACAGGTAGGAGTAGAGAAAGAAAAAAAATTTTAGGAAAAATTGGCTAAATATGTTCTAAACTATTTCTAAACGAAAGCTATAATCCCACAGATCCAGGCTGGGATATGGCTGGAAGAGAAGAAATCAAAATATACAAAAGAAAGGAAAATATACTGTAATTTCTTATACCATCTATGATATGGTATAATATTACTTGAAGGTGGGGTTGTGATGAGGTAAATACATACAACTATAAATCCTAAAACAACCACTAAGACAGCAAAGCAAAGAGTTACACCTAGTAACCAAATAAACTTACACCAAAAAAAGATATGACTAAATCATAAAGAAATATAAAACTAGATCAATAACTAAAAAATGTTATACATATATATACACACACATATAAAACTACATCATAAAAATTACTAAAGAAGTCAGAAGGAACCAGAAAAAGAAAAAAAGCAAAGCAAAGATCTGGGACTAATAGAAATCAAACAGCATGATGACAGACAACCCTTATTATAGCAATGATTACATTATAAATTAAACTGGTCTAGAAACCTCTGCTCAAAGGCAGATTGTCAGAATGGACAAAAAAGCAAGACCTACTTGTAAAATGCCTATAAGAAATAACCTTTAAATATAAAGACAAAAATTTCACATAATCCCATATTTCTTGGAGGCTTTGTTCACTTGTTTTTACTCTTTTTTCTCTACACTTCTCTTCTC
>NW_012100877.1:5646-6489 GCF_000951045.1 Mandrillus leucophaeus | reverse complement strand
AAGAGAAAGCAGGAAAGATCTAAAATTGACACCCTAACATCACAATTAAAAGAACTAGAGAAGCAAGAGCAAACACATTCAAAAGCCAGCAGAAGACAAGAAATAACTAAGATCAGAGCAGAACTGAAGGAGATAGAGACACAAAAAAACCCTCCAAAAAATCAATGAATCCAGTAGCTGGTTTTTTGAAAAGATCAACAAAATTGACAGACTGCTAGCAAGACGAATAAAGAAGAAAAGAGAGAAGAATCAAATAGATGCAATAAAAAATGATAAAGGGGATATCACCACCGATCCCACAGAAATACAAACCACCACCAGAGAATACTATAAACACCTCTACGCAAATAAACTAGAAAACCTAGAAGAAATGGATAATTTCCTGGACACTTACACTCTCCCAAGACTAAACCAGGAGGAAATTGAATCCCTGAATAGACCAATAGCACGCTCTGAAATTGAGGCAATAATTAATAGCCTACCAACCAAAAAAAGTCCAGGACCAGACGGATTCACAGCCAAATTCTAGCAGAGGTACAAGGAGGAGTTGGCACCATTCCTTTGGAAACCATTCCAACCAATAGAAAAAGAAGGAATCCTCCCTAACTCATTTAACGAGGCCAACATCATCCTGATACCAAAGCCTGGCAGAGACACAACAAAAAAAGAGAATTTTAGACCAATATCCCTGACGAACATCAATGCAAAAATCCTCAATAAAATACTGACAAACCGAATCCAGCAGCACATCAAAAAGCTTATTTACTACCAATGATCAAGTGGGCTTCATCCCTAGGATGCAAGACTGGTTCAACATACACAAATCAATAAACGTAATCTAGC
>NW_012100877.1:491-3680 GCF_000951045.1 Mandrillus leucophaeus | reverse complement strand
CTGGGTCCTATTGTGGGGAGGGGTGGGGGGAGGGATAGCATTAGGAGGTATACCTAATGTAAATGACGAGTTAATGGGTGCAGCACACCAACAGGGCACATGTATACATATGTAACAAACCTTCACGTTGTGCACATGTACCCTAGAACTTAAAGTATAAAAAAAAAAAACCTGGGTAAAGGATGAAACAAGATATACCATACTAACACTTGACAAAAGGCTGAGGGAGAGTGGTTATATTAATACTAAAGTACATTTCATAGCAAAAATGTACCAGCAAGAAACAAGGTCATTTTATACTGACAAAGAGTTCAATTATTCATAAAACACAATAGTCCTAAATATTTATGTACATAACATAAATACTTCAAAATACATGATACAAAAATAGATAGCACTACAAAAGAAATAGAAAAATTGCCCAAATATAGTCTGAAATGTCTAAACCCCTTACTCAAGTGGAAGAATAAGGAGGCAGAAAATCGGCAAGAATATGGTGGACTTAAAAAGCATAATTCTTCTGAAGTACTCAAAGACTATAGATCATATCTTAATAAAAGCATTAAGAAAGAATGATTTAAGTCATACAAAACATGTTCCCTAACCCAAAACCAATCAAATAAAAATCAGTAACAAAAAACGTCCCTGGAAAAACTCAACCACTGGAAATTAACATATATCCAAATAATCCTGGGTTGGTTCAAAAAATAATAAAAAGGGAAATTAGAAAGTATTTTGAGCTAACTAAAAATGAAAACACATTAGAAATTGTAAAATGCATCTACAATAGCACTTAAATAAAAATTTTCAGCACTGAATGTCTACATTAGAAGACTCTCAAATAACTTGGACTTTTACCTTAAGAAACTAGAAAAAAAAAAAGAAAAAAGTAAACTCAAAGGACACAGAGGAAAGGAAATGATAAATATCCGCATTGGTTTGAATGCTTGTGTCCTTGCAAATTTCACATGGTAAAATCAAATCACAGGTGATGTTCTTAGGAGGTAGGAGTTTTTGGATGTGATCAGGTCATGAGGGTCAAGCCTTCATATATGGATTAATGCTCTGATAGAAATAACCCCAGAGAGCCTCTTTAACTCTTTTGGCCATGTGAGGACACAGAGAAAAAGAACGCATCTATGAATCACAAAGTGGTACCTCTTCAGACACCAAATCTGATGATACGTTGATCTTGAACTATGCAGCTTCCAAAATTGTGAGAATTCACAATTTATGTTGTTGGTAAGCTCCCAACTATAGAATTTTCTTTGCAATAGTCCAAGAGAATTAAAACATCAGAGATCTAACTAATAAAACACAAAAACTGTAGGTAATTTGAACAATACCAAAGACTTTGAGAGGATTAATAAAAGCAATAAACCTCTATCTAGCCAAACTAGCTCATGAAAAGAAAAAGCTACAAATTACTAACTTTGAAAATAAGGAATATGACATTATTTCAGATTCTACCGATACTTAAAAAATATAAGGTAATATTATAAAATGTATGTGAATAAACCTGACAACTTAGACAAAACTGACTAATTCACTGAAATGTGAAAACGACCAAATCTCATGAAAAAACAGATAACCTGCATTGCCCTAAATCTATCAAAAAAGATTAGGTCATAGTTAAAAATCTTCCTACAATGAAGACTCCAGGCCAAGAATCCTACACTGGTGAGTTCTACCAAATATTTTAGAAAAAAAAGAGATATAATTCTACACAAACTCTCGAGCTCCTAAAATAAAAGAAAGTATGACACAGTTTGCATGTGTGTCCCCACCAAAATCTCCCATTGAAATGTGATCCCCAATGTTGGAAGTCAAGCTTGGTAAGAGGTGAATACATTATGAGGGGAGATTTCTCACAAATAATTTAGCACCATGCCCTTGGTGCTGTCCTCATAATAGTGATTCCCATGAGAATTGGTCATTTAAATGTACATGGCATTTCCCACCTCTCCCTCTGCTGCTCTGGCCATGTGATGTGCAAGCTCATAATTCGCCTTCTGCCGTGACTGTAGCTTCCACAGGCCTCCCCAGAAGCAGAGCCCCATGTTATGCTTCCTGTACAGCCTGTAGAACTGTGAGCCAACGAAACCTATGTTCTCATAAATTACCCAATCTCAGGTATTTATTTACAGCAATACACAAACAGCCCAATACAGAGTACGTTTCAACTCACTGTAGAATACTAACATTCCTCTAAATCAAAACCAGGTATTATTACAAACAAGAGAACTGCTTCATGAACATGTGTGAAAAAATTCAACCAATTTGTGAAGCAACGAAGATATCCTCAAAAAGGTGAGTGCATAAACTGTGGTACAATCATACAATGGAATATTATTAAGAACTAAAAAGAGATCAACTATCAAACTATGAAAACACATGGGGCCAGGCGCGGTGGCTCACGCCTGTAATTCCAGCACTTCGGGAGGCTTAGGCGGGCAGATCATGAGGTCAGGAGATCGAGACCATCCTGGCTAACATGGTGAAACTCCGTCTCTACTAAAAATACAAAAAATAAGCCAGGCACCGTAGCGGGAGCCTGTAGTCCCAGCTACTTGGGAGGCTGAGGCAGGAGAAAGGGGTGAACCTGGGGGGCAGGGTTTACAGTGAGCTGAGATCACTGCACTCCAGCCTGGGTGACAGAACAAGACTGTGAAAAAAAAAAAAGAAAAGAAAAAAAGAAGAGACAAGGCATGAAAAGACTTACATGATTTTCAAAAATAATACTATGGAAAAAACTTATGGATTCTATTTCAGTGTACTTTCACTTGATTGAGACATGTTATCATCACCCTTGAGATTGTGACTTTAATGGATGCTGAGGAATGCCATCTGCTTCTGTGTGCTGTCTGGGGAGTCAGCCTCTATGTTTCGGTTATATGTACATTTAGTATGCTGGTTGTCCCAAACGCTAGTTCTCGTGGCAGCATACTGGGCATGTGAGAAGGCCCTCGACTTGCTGCAGAAATGAGAAAGTGGAGGTCTCAAGAAGCCTACGTCATTTCCTTATCTGTACTTGAGTCAGCAAATTTTGTAATAGGGTGTGCAGTACAACCTCCTAGCCAACAGATGGTGACCGCAGGTTAGAATATGCTATGGCAGAAGCGGGTAAGAACAGGCTTTGTCTTTGTTTTCCCCATAGGACTCTCTGTTGTCTCAGGTTATCGGCAATTC
>NW_012100877.1:0-441 GCF_000951045.1 Mandrillus leucophaeus | reverse complement strand
TAAAAAGAGATCAACTATCAAACTATGAAAACACATGGGGCCAGGCGCGGTGGCTCACGCCTGTAATTCCAGCACTTCGGGAGGCTTAGGCGGGCGGATCATGAGGTCAGGAGATCGAGACCATCCTGGCTAACATGGTGAAACTCCGTCTCTACTAAAAATACAAAAAATAAGCCAGGCACCGTAGCGGGAGCCTGTAGTCCCAGCTACTTGGGAGGCTGAGGCAGGAGAATGGTGTGAACCTGGGGGGCAGGGTTTACAGTGAGCTGAGATCACTGCACTCCAGCCTGGGTGACAGAACAAGATTGTGAAAAAAAAAAAAAAGAAAAAAAGAAAAGAAAAAAAGAAGAGACAAGACATGAAAAGACTTACATGCATTATTTTCAAAAATAATACTATGGAAAAAACTTATGGATTCTATTTCAGTGTACTTTCACTTGA
>NW_012100876.1:5092912-5130917 GCF_000951045.1 Mandrillus leucophaeus | reverse complement strand
GGGGGGAATAAAAAAAAAAAAAAAAAAAATGATAATTGTATTTATTATTTGAATTGTCAAATTGATCTCCATAGTGTTTGTAGGAAATTACCCTGTCACCAGTAATGTATGAGTATTCCTGTTTGCCCACAGCTGTGCTAATACTATGTGTCATATAATTTTTGATCCTGTCAATCAGGTAGTTGAAAATTCTATATCATTGTGGATTTAATTTGTATTTTTCTCATTAGGAGCATGTTAAGCATCTTTTATATATTTCATATCATCAATCAATATCATCATACTCAATAGTATTAATGTCACATTCACTTCATTAAGTCATTTGAATTTTCTTTTCTGAATTTTTTTTCATATCCTTTACCCATTTTTCTGTGGATTGTTGCTCTTTTTCTTATTGTTTTCTTTAGGAGCTCATTACGTATTAAGAAAATTAGCTTTTGTTCCAATTTTAGCAAATATTTTATCAAGTTTTTTGTTTTTTGACTTTATAATTTTTTTTTTTTTTTGCCATGAAGAAGATTTTGTTTTTGCGTAGTCAAATTTAATACTATTTTCCTTTATTGCTTCTGGATTTTGTATTCTACTTAAGTCATCCTCACTTGAGATTGTAAAGAATTATGTTTATTTCTAGGGCTTTTATGGTTTCAATTTTTACATGCAAATCTTTATAAAATTTATTTTGTGTTAAGTAATGGTGTAGAGATCCAATTTGTTTTTTTCTAAGTGTCTTTTTAATGGTTCCAACACCATTATTGAGTAGTCTACTTTTCCCCACTAATTTGATATACCACTTTTCCAATTTCCTGTATGCATTTGCGTCTGTTTCTAGACTTTCTGGGCCACGCTGTTTGCATACCTAAAATAAACACCTCTTAATCATGATGTATTCTATTTTTAATGAGGTGTTCAATTCTATTTGTTAATATTTTACTTAAGATTTCTGCTTCAATATTCACAAATGAGTTTAGTCTATAGATCTATTTTGTGTATGTGTGTGTAGTGTTTATTGGGTTTTCAAATTAATGATATAGTCATTTTATTAAAAGATTCTAGAATCTAGCCTGGACAACATAGTGAGACACCTGTCTCTTAAAAAAGATTATCTGTTGTTTAAAAGCCTGTTAGAATTCCCCTAAAAATCCATCTGGGCCTGGTGCTTTTTTGGGATTAGCTCATTAATATCTCTCTATCTTCCATGGAAATTGATCTTTTAGATTTTCTATCTCTTTTAGGGTCAGTTTTGGTAAGCTGTATAGGACTATATAACTGAGACATATGGTATTTTAGAATATACTCTGATTCAATGGTTACTCTCCCATTATCATGTTGTTTTTTTTTTTTTTTTTTTTTGTTGTGACAGAGTCCCACCCTGTCACCCTGACTGGAATGTAGTGGTATGATCTCAGCTCACTGCAAACTCTACCTCCTGGGCTCAAGTGATTCTCATGCCTCAGCCCCCCAAGTAGCTGGGATTACAGGCACATGCCACCACACCCAACTAATTTTTGTATTTTTTAGTAGAGATGGGTTTTACCGTGTTGGCCAGGCTGGTCTTGAACTACTACCCTCAAGTGATCCACCCGCCTCAGCCTCCCAAAGTGCTGGGATTACAGGCATGAGCCACCACGCCCAGCTCCATCATCATGTTTGAATTGGTGTGTGTCCTCTCTTTTATAATGATTAGATATATTATGTTGATTATTTAAAAGAACTATTTTTTTTAGTTCTAAGTTCTATTATGTGGTTTTAGACTCAATTAACTTCTGCTTTTTTCTTTATTACTTTCTTCTCTCCACTTTCATTGGATTTACTTTTTGTTCTTTTTCTCACTTTTGAGATAGATGCTTAATTCATCTATTGTCACACTTTCATGTTCATTTTTATAAATATTCTATGTATTTTAACCTTTGCTTTTTTAAGTTTTAATGTTTAATTTTTTGAGATGGGGTCTCACTGTGTTGCCCAGGCTGGTCTCAAACTCCTGGGCTCAAGTGATCCTCCTGCCTCAGCCTCCCGAGTAGCTGGAATTATAGGCACACACCACCACACTCAGCTTAAACCTATGCTTTAACCATATGTCAAGATTCTGATATGTATAATCATTATCTTTGAAAGAAATTATACAGTTTCGTGTCTTTGACTAAAGAGTTGCTTAATAATTTTAAAAATTTCCAGATGGAAAAGACTTCTCACCTTTTAATTTAATTTAATTTTACTGCATTGTGGTAAAATGATGTTTGCTTTAGTTCTACTTAATTGAAATTATTAAAGTTTTCTTGATTACTTCATATATGACTAATTTTCATGTATTTGAAAAGCAAATATATTCTCTTTAATAAGGCTGAAGAGTTCAATATATAGCCATAAGATCTACTTTGGGGTTATGTTGCTTACGTTTTTTATTCTTTTTTATTTCCCCATTTTCTTCGTCTTGAACTGAGGGTGGATCTTAGTCTTCTCTAATTAATGTACTTCCATGTGTTTCTCTTCTTATCACCTGTATTTATACTTTATGAAGGTTGCTGCTGTGTTATTCGATGCATAATTATTAACTTTTACATTTTCACTATGAATTATGGACTTTAGTAGTACAAAGTATCCTTCTTTGTCTCATTAAGGACTTTTTTCCACCCATGAATATTTCAACTTGTCAGATACCAAGTTCACAATACCTGCTTTCTTTATGTGTTTTTGCCTGGTATAGTTTTATACTTTCTTTTAATTGTATTTATCTTTGTTTTGGGAATGTCTCTTAAAGTACAGAGTTGGATTTTGCCTTGTAAGCCAATCTGAAAATCTTTTTTCTTCTCATAAGTTAGTTAAGACCATTTACATTTATTGCTACACATTAAATGCCTGGTCTTAGATATATTCTATTATTCTGTTATATTTACTATGCATGTTAAATTTACTATGCGTTTTTCACTCTGTAGTCTGGGCTTTTTTTTTCTTTGCTTCTTTTAATTGAAAAAATTTTTGGTGACTAGAATGATTTGTGTTTTTGTCTTAGTAATTATCATTCCACTAACATATTTATATAATGCTCACATTTTCTTTACTTAGGCTCCTATGATATGGTTTGTCTGCTTGAAATGAGACATTTGACTATCACCTATGGTTTATATAAAATCAGTGAATATATTCAATTTCCCATTTCTTTTTTCTTTTCCTCTCATTTAAAAAATTTATGTTGTTTGTACTTTGTCAGAGTACACAATTACAATCTTTTCTTTCACCCTTACCCCCATCTTTGATTTGTTTAAGATCTACAGTTAAATATAGTCAATGCTCACTACCAGACCAGTCCTTTTAACAGTTTCCTCATTCATCTCTTAGTTGGATGAAGTTCCACCTCTAGAGAATTTTTCAGGAAGGACTTATTAGAACAATATACACTGAATTTTTTCATGTTTCACATATTTTTAAAAAATTATTTTTCTATGGCTAAGCACATGACAAGATGCTCAACATCATTAGTCATTAGGGAGAACTACAAATCAAAATCACATGAGATACTACTTCACACTCATAAGAATGACTATTTTTAAAAAAACAGAAAATAAGTGTTGCAAGTATGTGTTGAAATTGGAACTCTCATACATTGCTAGTGGGAATATAAGATGGTTTAATTCCTATGGAAAACAGTTTGGTGGTTCCTCAAAAGGTTAATATAGAATTGTCACATGACCCAGCAAGTCCATTTCTGGATATATACCCCTCAGAGTTGAAAACAGGTACTTAACCAAATCATTGTACTCAAATTTTCATAGCAGCACTATTCATAATAGCCTAAAGGCAGAAATAACCCAAATGTTCATTAGTGTGTGAATCAACAGATGGTGGTATATCCATACAATGGAATATTATTCAGCCATAAAAAGGAATGAAATGCTGTTACATGCTACAATGTGGATGAACTTTGAAAACGCTATGCTAAGTGAAAGAAACCAGAGGTCGTATATTGTATGATTCCATATGTATGAAATATCTAGAATAGATAAATACAGAAAAACAGGTAACAGGTTGGTAATTGCCAAGGGCTGAAGGGAGAGGTGATAGGCAGTATATGCTTAATGTTCATGGGGTTTCATTTTGAAGTGATGAAAATGTTTTGGAACTAGATAGATACATGTGAAGTTTGCACAACATTGTGAATGAAGTCGATACCACCAAATTGATTTTAAAAACTGTTTTAAAGTAGTTAATTTTATGTTACCTGAATTTCATAACAAATTTTTTTTTCTATACTCTTGATATTTGAAGGATAGTTGAGTTAGATGAAACATCCCGGCTTAACATTTTTTGACAAGATTGTTTCACTACTGTCTTGCTTTGTAAGTTACTCGAGGAATCTAATGCTCACCTGACTTTATTTTCTTTACAAATGCCTTGATCTTTTGTCTGAAGTAGCAGATAATTATTTTTCCTTAAACTGTAATGTCTAGTAGCAGTTTTAATAGGTTGTTTCAGAGTTGATTGCTTTGAAGCAATTTTCCTACATGGTGGGCCTTTTAAATGCATAGATTCAGTTCTTATTTCAGGAAAATTTTCTGGAATTATAGTTTTATATATTAGTTCTATTTCAGTGTTTTTTTCTCTTATGCATCTCCAATTATATTATGTTTTGTCTAACTACTACATCTATCATTTTCTTACTGATTCTTTCTACCTCTTTCTTTAATTTCATTTACTTGGCTTTTTTTTTTTTTTTCATTTCTATCCACTATCTATCTTCTTTCTTCCTTAGTCTACTTTCGATCATACTTACTTTCTCTTAAGCACCTCATACTTCAATAATTTCAAGGTTATTGCTTTATTTATTTTTGAGGCAGAGTCTCACTCTGTTGCGTAGGCTGGAGTGCAATGGTGTGATCTTGGCTCACTGCAAGCTCTGCCTCCTGGGTTCAAGCGATTCTCCTGCTTCAGCCTCTTGAGTAGCTGAGATTACAGGCACCCACCACCACATCCGGCTAAAGTTTTGTATTTTTAGTAGAGACGGAGTTTCACCATGTTGGTCAGGCTGGTCTCGAACTCCTGACCTCCGGTGATCCACCTGCATGGGCCTCCCAAAGTGCTGGGATTACAGGCGTGAGCCACCATGCCTGGCCAAGGTTATTTCTTTTTCTTCAGCTTCTTTCCTAATATCAGTTTCCCACTTTGTAAGTTCTAGTTTGTCCATTTCTATTTTGAGTTTTTAAATCCCTGATGTGTTTTTCCCTGTGTGCAACTGCTTAATTTTATTTAGTTCATTTGGGAATACTGTGTTACATTTTTTTTTTTCCATAAGGGCTAGTTTTATTTCTTCTGGAGTTTCTTATCCACTGAAAAGTTTGTTTTTATTTTTTAGAGACACGGTCTTGTTCTGTCACCCAGGCTCCATGGAGTGCAGTGGCATGATCATAGCTCACTGCAGCCTCGAACTCCTGGGCTCAAGTGACCCACATCAGCTCACTGCAACCTCCGCCTCCCAAGATCAAGTGATTCTCCTGCCTCAGCCTCCTGAGTATGGTAAACTTCTGAGTAGCTTGGACTACAGGCATGTGCTGTCATGCCTGGATAATTTTTTTATGTTTATTTTTGTAGAAATGGGGTCTCATTATGATGCCTAGGCTGGTCGTGAACTCCTGGCCTCAAACAGCCCTCCTGCCTTGGTCTCCCAAAGTGCTGGGATTATAGGTATGGACCACCACAACTTGCCAAGTTTTTTTAAACTTAAAAAAATTAAAGTATAATGAATTCAGAAAAGTAAATAGCTGATAACATAAAGCTTCACTTCCCCCCTGCATTTATTATACTTACCATTTATTAATCTTCCACCATTAAGAATCTGTCACATGACAGGGTATACTCTCAACACCACTTACCATAAATAATGTCATTTTTTTTTGCCATCTGATTAGTGAGTGACCCTGGTTCGAGTCCCATTTTGATGTCTACTTTCTAGGGCTATTCCTGATTATCTACTCTCTTAACCTGGGCTTCCTAAAAGCAGAGTCTGAAACAAGGGCTTGCATGCAGATGGCTTATTGGGGAAATGATTCTAGAAAGAGTGAGTGGGAAGAAGAAAACATAATAGATGGAAAAGCCAACAGGAACTTGTATTACCAAGTTGATCATCTTGAGTGTGGCTTAATCCTGCTAGACCCTCTGAATAGCTATATAGAATGCACCTTAATTGTCCATTAAAGGATGGAAAGGAAGAGTATTTATCCACTGGCTCCTGGTCTCATGGGTGAAGAGGATCCCTGGGATGTTTTCTCCATTGTGTTTGGATAAAGATGGGGAAGGGGGATGTGAGGTAGGGTCCAAGAGGTGTTTCATACTATTTTCTAATGGCTTCCACTGTTGCAGTTAAGACATCAGCTCTTGGGCCCGGCATGGTGGCTCATGCCTGTAGTCCCAGCACTTTGGGAGGCCGAGGTGGGTGGATCACCGGAGGTCAGGAGTTCGAGACCAGCCTGGCCAACATGGCAAAATCCTGTCTCTACTAAAAAATACAAAAATTAGCTGGGCATGGTGGCAGGTGCCTGTAATCTCAGTTACTCAGGAGTTGAGGCATGAGAATTGCTTGAACCTGGGAAGTGGAGGTTGCAGGGAGCTGAGATTGTGCCACTGCACTCTGGCCTGGGCGACAGAACAAGAGTCCATCTAAAAAAAACAAAAACAAAAACCCAGAAATTTCCTCCTGGATCTTTAAAAACATAATGTCTAATTTGATGTCAAATTTCTCAAGATTGTCTTTGAATTCCATAAACATATCAAACATTGTTATTTTGAAGTTCATAGACGATGACTATTATCTGAATTACTTACGGATGTTTCACTCGTCTGTTATCTTAGTCTTCATTCATGTGATCTTGTCTCCTTATGTGCCTAGTTATAGTTAAAATGTGTAGCAAACATCATACATTAGTGTAGTGATAATTTGAAGGCCTGGATATCTTCTTCTAGAGATTTGTCTTTGCTTCTGACAGATGGCTAGGCTAGTTGTTCCAGCAATCTCAGATCACCTTAATCCATTCAGAGATTGAGAAGGTTCAGAACAGGGCTTCAGTGTCAGTGAGTGCTAGTCTATTTCCTATTCACTGTTATTCTCATGGTTTAGCCTTTCAAAGTCACAGCTTAAAGCCTGGGGATTTACTGGGGTCTCCATCTTTGGTGTGCCTTAAATTCCAATCTTGTCCCTCAAAGTCTCATGAGTCTGCGGAAGCTCCATTCAGCTTCTCTCACCCTTGCTTTCAGATTGGCAGAGTCTCAAGGGGAAAATCAGCCTAAGTATCTGGCTCACCCTCTGGGCTTTCTTTGTTCCCAGATTTTGTTCCTGAAATTTATTACTGACTTAAATAGTTTGTGGGCATTCAAACCCTTCTATATATAATGTGTATTCTGGTTTTTCTAGTTGTTTTCAACAGGAAAGCTGGTTCAAACCATCACATTTACCATTACTGAGGGAGAGCTCCAAACTGCTGAAAAGGTTTTTCTTTCTTTTTAAAAAAAACATGGACTAATTTGTCTTACAGGCAGGCTCATGCCTGTAATCCTAGCACTTTGGGAGGCCGAGGTGGGCGGATCACCTGAGGTCAGAAGTTGGAGATCAGCCTGGACAAGATGGTGAAACCCTGCCTCTGCTAAAAAGACAATAATTAGCTGGGTGTGGTGGTGCATGCTTGTAGTCCCAGTTACTTGGGAGGCCGAGGCACGAGAATCGCTTGAACCCAGGTGGTGGAGGTTGCAGTGAGCTGAGATTGTGCCACTGCACTCCAGCCTGGGCGACAGAGTGAGAATCTGTCTCAAAAACAAGAATGAAAAAAAGCAAGTTGTATAAATAATGCCTGCAGCCTGACATTTATATAAATAAAAAAATAATTCTACGCCTATTCTGTGGGTAAGTGTACATACACAGAATAGTAAACTCTTGGTGGGCAGCAGATCTGGATAAGGGTGGTATTATTCAAGGGGATTTTACATCTGTATTATTCTGATTTTAGTGAAAATATGGTCATGTATTATTTGCTATTTTCTTTTATTAAAAACATCATCATTATTAGAGACAGAGTCTCATTATGTTGCCCAGGGTGCAATACAATGGCTAGTAACAGGTGTGATCATAGTGCACTACAGCCTTGAACTTCTGGGCTCCAGTGATCTTCCTGCCTCAGCCCCCCAGTAGCTGGGAATACAGGTGCATGTGCCTAGCCACTTGTTTTATTTTAAAAAATGTTACTCATACATAAGGAAAAGACAGGAAGCAAGCATGCCAGATATTAATGGCTAATTCTGGATGGTGGGGTTATAGGGGTCACTTTAAAAAATTTTTCTATATATACACATATAAATTTTTCTATATATATATGTTTAAGACGGAGTCTCAGTCTGTCTCCCAGTCTGGGGTGCAGTGGTGTGATCTCAGCTCACTGCAACCTCTGCCTCCCAAGTTCAAGTGATTCTCCTGCCTCAGCCTCCCGAGTAGCTAGGACTACAGGCATGTGCCACCATGCCAGGCTAATTTTTGTATTTTTAGTAGAGATGGGGTTTTACCATGTTGACTAGGTTGGTCTTGAACTGCTGACCTCAGGTGATCCACCCACCTCAGCTTTCAAAAGTGTTGGGATTACAGGCATAAGCTGCTGCACCCAGCCAATTTTCTTACACAGCTTTATTGAAGTATAACTGACAACTGCTGAAAAGTTTTGACTTTCATTTTGTTTTCTTACAGAATATGGATGTAGGATTCTCTTTTTTATTAAAACTTATTTGATTTGGAATTTTTCTGGACCAGGTAAGATATCACATGGGTGATGGAAGGATTTGGGTGGCTTACAAGTTTCTTTCTTTCTTTTTTTGACAGAGTCTTGCTGTGTTGCCCAGGCTGGAGTGCAATGACATGATCTCGGCTCACCGCAACCTCCACCTCCTGGTTTCAAGCAATTCTCCTGCCTCAGTGTCCCAAGTAGCTGGGATTACAGGTGCCTACCACCACACCCAACTAATTTTTTGTATTTTTAGTGGAGACAGGGTTTCGCCATGTTGGCCAAGCTGGTCTTGAACTCCTGACCTCAGGTGATCCACCTGCCTTGGCTTCCCAAAGTGCTGGGATTACAGGCGTGAGCCACCACGCCCGGCCAAGAGGCTTACAAGTTTCTTAGCTCAACAATGTCCTCTGCTGTTGTTAGTGAAGGGCCACTTCCTTTAATAAAAAATTGTGGCCGGGCGCGGTGGCTCAAGCCTGTAATCCCAGCACTTTGGGAGGCCGAGACGGGCGGATCACGAGGTCAGGAGATCGAGACCATCCTGGCTAACACGGTGAAACCCCGTCTCCACTAAAAAACTACAAAAAACTAGCCGGGCGAGGTGGCGGGCGCCTGTAGTCCCAGCTACTCGGGAGGCTGAGGCAGGAGAATGGCGTGAACCCGGAAGGTGGAGCTTGCAGTGAGCTGAGATCCGGCCACTGCACTCCAGCCTGGGCGACAGAGCGAGACTCCGTCTCAAAAAATAAATAAATAAATAAATAAAAATAAAAATAAAAATAAAAAATTGTATTTATTTTATTATTTACTTACTTTTTTCCAATAGGTTTATGGGGAACAAGTGGTGTTCAGTTACTTGAATAAGTTCTTTAGTGGTGATTTTTGAGATTTTGGTACACCCATCACCCAAGCATTTTACACTGTGCCCAATGTGTAGTCTTTTATCCATCATCCACCTCCCACCCTGATACGGTCTGGCTTTGTGTCCTCACCTAAATCTCATCTTTAATTGTAATCCGAATTGTAATCCCCATGTGTTGAGGGAGGGACCGTGTAAGAGGTGATCAGACCATGCAGACTGTTCCTCCATGCTGTTCTTGTGATAATGAGTGAGTCTCATGGAATCTGATGGTTTTATAAGGGGCTTTCCCCTCTTCATTCTATACTTCCATTTCCTGCTGCCATGTGAAGAACATGTTTGCTTTCCCTTCCGCCATGATTGTAAGTTTCCTGAGGCCTCCCCAGCCATGAGGAACTGTGATTCTATTAAATCTCTTTCCTTTATAAATTACCCAGTCTCAGGTATTTCTTCAGAGCAGTGTGATAACTAACACACACCCTTTCTCCTGAGTCCCCAAAGTCCACTGTATCATTCTTATGCCTTTGCATCCTCATAGCTTAGCTTCCACTTATGAGTGAGAACATTCAATGTTTGGTTTTCCATTCCTGAGTTACTTCAGTTAAAATAATGGTCTCTAATTCCATCCAGGTTGCTGTGAATGCCATTATTTCATTCCTGTTTATGGCTAAATAGTATTCCATGGTGTGTGTGTGTGTGTGTGTACTCACACACACCACAATTTCTTTATCCACTCATTAATTGATGGGCATTTGGGCTGGTTCCATATTTTCACAATTGTGAATTGTGCTACTATCTTGTGAATTGTGCATGTGCAAGTATGTTTTTCCTATAATGACTTCTTTTTCTCTGGATGGATACCCAGTAGCACAACTGGTGGATCAAATGGTAGTTCTATTTTTAGTTCTTTAAGGATTCTCCACACTGTTTTCCATAGTGGTTGTATTAGTTTACATTCCCACCTGCAGTTAAAAGTGTTCCTTTTTCCACCACATCCACAGCAACAGCTATTATTTTTTGATCATGGCCATTCTTGTAGGAGTAAGGTGGTATTGCTTGTGGTTTTGATTTGCATTTCCCTGATTATTAGTGATGTTGAGATTTTTTTCATAGGTTTTTTGGCCATTTGTATATCTTCTTTTGAGAATTGTCTATTCATGTCATGAGCCCACTTTTTGATGGGATTGTTTTTTTCTTGCTGATTTGAGTTCCTTGTAGATTCTGGATAGATGTATAGATCCTTTGTCAGATATATACATTGCTAAGATTTTCTCCCACTCTGGAGGTTGTCTGTTTAGTATGCTGACTGTTCCTTTTTCCATGCAAAAGCTCTTTAGTTTAAGTCTCACCTATTTATCTTTGTTTTTGTTACGTTTGCTTTTGGGTTCTTGGTCATGAAGTCTTTGCCTAAGCCAATGTCTAGAAGGGTTTTTCCCAATGTTATCTTCTAGAATCTTTATGGTTTCAGGTCTTAAAGTCTTTGATCCATCTTGAGTTGATATTTCTATAAGGTGAGAGATGAAGATCCAGTTTAATTCTTCTGTGTTTTGCCAATTATCTCAGCACCATTTGTTGAGTAGTGTCCTTTCCTCACTTTGTTTTTGTTTGCATTGTCGAAGATCAGTTGGCTGTAAGTATTTGGCTTCATTTCTAGGTTCTCTATTCTGTTCCACTGGTCTATGTGCCTATTTTTATACAAGTACCATGCTGTTTTGGTGACTATGGCCTTATAGTTTGAAGTCAGGTAATATGATGCTTCCAGATTTGTTCTTTTTGCTTAGTCTTGCTTTGGCTATGTGGGTTCTTTTTTGGTTTTATATGAATTTTAGGATTGCTTTTTCTACTTCTGTGAAGAATGATGGTGATGTTTTGATGGGAACTGCTTTGAATTTGTAGATTGCTTTTAGTAGTATGGTCATTTTCACAATATTGATTCTGCCCATCCTTGAGCATGGGATGTGTTTCCATTACTTTGTGTTGTCTATGATTTCTTTCACCAGTGTTTTGTAGTTTTCCTTGTAGAGGTCTTTCACTTCCTTGGTTAGGTGTACTCCTAAGTATTTTATATTTTTTTGTAGCTATTGTAAAAGGGGTTGAGTTTTTGATTGGATTCTCAGCTTGGTTGCTGTTGGTGTATAGCAGAGCTACTGATTGGTGTACATTAATTTTGTATCCTAAAACTTGCTGAATTAATTTATCAATTCCAGTAACTTTTTGGAGGAATCTTTAGGGTTTTCTAGGCCTATGATCATATCATCAACAAACAGTAAGTTTGACTTTCTCTTGACCAATTTGGATGCCCTTTCCTTCTCTTGTCTGATTGCTCTGCCTAGGGCCATTTCCTTAATAAATGGCCTTTTATTGATACTGATACCACTTAATGATATTATCTTGTTGCACTGGGGCCCATAGTTTCTGGTGGTTCCTTCTTTCATTTCACTATCATATCTCCAGAGATAGATTCACCTTCTAAAATGCCCCCTTTCTCTTCCAGAAGTGCTTTCCAAAGCTGCCACCTCTGGTCCTAATCTGTCTTTCAATCCCCTTCCTTTTACTTCCCCTGTAGCTAATGCTCTGGTCCACCAGCCCTCAGATCAGTTCTCAGTATTTTCCCACTCAGAGTGGCCCTTCTCCTTCTGTGGGAACCTTAGTTGATATTATTTGTGTTCTGCCATCACTAGAATGCTGCCACACTCTCCTCTTATGCTTAATCCTTACCTTGCCTCCCCATCTGGTGTGGGCTTCTGAGCTGATGTGTATTTCCCCCTTTTACACATAATGCATGTAGAATTTTGTCTCCTAGTTATGTTGTAGGAAAGGGTTATTTCTTGTACTATTAGGACCCAGAATAGTAATAATACCTCCATAAATACGTATAATTTTTGTCAACTAAAAATATAAAACACAAATATTTTTACCTTTTAGGTAGGATTGTTCTAGCTATCCTTTTGCTATTGATTTCTAATTTTGTTGCATTTTGCTTAGAGAAATATATATTGTAAGACTTCAATTCTTTGGAAATTGAGACTTCCTCTATGGCTGAATACATAGTTGATTTTTTCTTTCCATGTTCCATGTGCATCCCATATTCATTTTAGCAATCATGTTAAGAAAATCTAGACTTTTTCTTACATTTTTGATCTGCCACTGACAGTGAAAAGCTATTACTAAAATGGATGCAGCCATAGTATTTTTCCATAGTTCTGTCAGTTGTTGCTTCATGTATTTTGAGGCTATACTGTTTGGTGTTACATAAGTTTACATGCATATATCTTTAACTTGTTCTTCCCTCTAACAGCATAGAATATCCTTCTTTGTTGTCTTTTTTGACCTGGAGCTCTATTTTGTCTGATATTAAAATTGTTACCCTGTCTTAATCTTTACATAGTCAATATGCCTTTGCTTTATAGCTGTCTTTCCTCTCTTTGTTAGTAAAGTCTTCCCAACCTTAGGTTGTATGTACAGTGTCTTACATTTTCTTCTAAAATTTCTTTTTTTTCCACCAACCTGATGAACAAAATTAAAAAACACGTTAAAAATTTCTCTTATTTTCATTGTTGTTAATGATGACATGTGTACCTATGACAAAACATTTGCACCAAATCAAGCTGCATTTTAATGACATATATCCTTGAATTTTTAAAAAACTTCCTTATGCTTCAGTTCCTTACCAGTGATTCCTGAGAGCTTTCTGAGTTCCAGCCTCTGCTACTTCACTATAAAAAGATACAAGAAGCAAAGATACAAAAATTAGCTTGCTGTTTCCTCAGTTTCATAATGGCTAAGAGTGCTCCTGTCATGTTAAATTAAGACAAATCTTAACACAAAGGAACGTTTTGGGAAGGCCACTGGAGCTGTCACAGATGCTGGTATCTCAAGAAGTGGCTGTCTCACCAAGAAAAGAAACAGTAAACAGAAAGGAAAAAAAACAGCAAAGGGGAAGGAAAAAAATGTGATTTGACTAGCTAAAAATAAGTAGGAGAACAGACAGATGGGAGGAGATGTTCAGTTGAATATAGATGTGAACAAATTAGATAGTAGGAATATAAAAATCAAGATGTTAAATTTTATTTAAAAAGAAAAATGGTGCGCAGTGAAGACAGAGGGAATGCCGTTTTAGGGATGAAAAAAGTGAATCTCAATAGAGTGAGAAGAGACAAAAAGCAGAAAAGTCAAACAGCATCTACCTCAGAAAAGAGGTCATGATCGAAGTCTAAGAGTACCAGATTGCACTTCCAAAAGCCTGAAGGGAAAACATAGCTTGATATATTAGCGAATGTCATATGGAAAATGAAAGGGCAAGAACAAGAGGTATAAGAATACCAGTAATATGGGCCCAATTTTCCAGGCGGTCAGGCTGGAAGGTGCAGTCCACTGGTGGCACTTTGAAATGGAAGCGAAAATTCTCCCTTGTAAGATAAAAGAGATTAGGATGAGGAGATGTTTTCTAATTCTATATTTTTAGTTTTCAAAACACTTGTTTCTCTTGCTTTGATATTTTCTATTTCTGGTTGACCTGGAGGTTGTTTTTGTTCTGAACAAAGGGGATGTAAATCTGTGTTTGCTCCCATTCATGGATTTAATTAGGCATGTTGCCCAATCTCTAATAAATCACGGGTTTAGTTTTTCTTTGTTAAGGTAGTCAGAGGCATGAGTGACTTATTAAAATGTACACTGATTGTTGGGGATGAATTATCATCCTGATATTGTCAATCACTCGATTATTTTTTATCCCAAAAGCTCTCTCCTGGTTGTTTTGTCCTACACAAAGATGACATTTTATTTTCATATTTGTTCACAGACATGATTCACATTTTTCTACCTAGTGCATAAGGAAATCATTCTACATTCAGCAATAGTGCCAGTTTGACTAAAAAAAAAATATTTTCCATATCCACAAAAATGTTAATCAGATTCTTGTTAGAACATGTGTAAGAACTGGTTTTCATTTTCACAGCTCTTGATGTCAGATTACTAAAATAATTTATGTTTTGTTGTGGGAACATGAGTGCACGCAAAATCTCTCCAATCACATGACCACTTCTCTGCCCACACGTCCTCATAACACATAGAAATTATTTGTGTTTTGTGGTAACGAATGAATGGCAGGAACAGCAGAATTTCAATGTGGCCTTTCTTTATTTGATTAAACATATTCTCTATTTATTCTTAAAAAAAACTAATTTAAGCTAAATGGCAGTAAACCATGATAATTTAGAAAACATGTTGAAACTGAGAGTGAAGAGAAATGTTCTTTACGTAAACCACACTGTAAACCATAAAACTTATTTTTGTCAACTGCTTTTCATGACAGTGGCTGGGAATTTGACATTTCTACTACAGTAGGCAAAAAAACATGTAAAATACACTCTCCCACATACCACATCACATCTCTATTTATATTTCCAAACTAAAAGCATTACAACCCAAAAAAGTGCTGAGTGCACTGCTCCAGTTACACCAAGAACTGTACATTCACCCCAGTAACACCTTAAGCTGGTATCTATGTGGTAAGGCCACTGTGGTGGCCCCTGACGCCAAGCCCTCTTCAATGGATCCAGTTTGGCTCACCAAGAGAAAACCCAAAAGGTGGTAAGCTTTTCAATGGCCTCAGGTTACCACAAGATAAAACAAACACAATTCTCAAACAGATTATGAAACCCAACTGAAGTATCCACACGACAGCATTTAATACTACCTCGCCACTTCAAAATGTGTCAGCAGCAATTAGCTATGAAAATGAGTGTTGTGAAAATTCGCAATAGTTTGAATATTTTAAAACTAGAAATCTTTAATACGACAGTAAACAATGTGACAGAAACATGGCTGCTTCTCTAATCTTGTCTAAGATATGCATTCCGTACAGGTGACTGGGTCCCAGAAGTTTTCTAAGAAACACTTTTCCTTTCCACTGAATGATCCTAAGAAGTCAGTGCAATCTGGTTCTTCTCCCTGCAGAAGGGTTATTTAGTTTGGGATGTAACATTTTACAACAATAATACAAACCTCCTGGGAGAATACCACAATAAATGTCTCAAAAACCACTCAGTTAATCCCAGGGTATAATCTGGCTGTTTTAAATTACTGCAAGGAATATTATGGGCCTTAATGACACTGTAACTGCATAAAGCCAAAGAAAGCTAGAAAGAGGGGCCAAAAAAATGAGCTCAGAGCCAGCCTAAGTGACAACAAACATGTGGTTGTTTACTAGGATTGGAGAGGTTTAGTCTGCAGATGTTTGTGGTCTCTAGAAGGTTCCAGAGGAATGAGTTATTATGAAGATTTGCCGAGTTGGATGAGAGCAAGATTCTTCTCGGAGATGGCAGGCCCCAGGACAGACAGGCCCAGTGGTATAGACAGAATTTATAGATTTCTGTGGTCAGATCATACTCTACTGGTCCCACAATGTACATCAACAAATTAATATTGTACGGATGTCATTTCAAAGCCTCCTAAAGACGAGAGTCATTATTGAAGCCATTAGAGCACAGATGGTTCAAACTATATGCAGATATTCATACTTGCATTTTTGCATTATAGCTGCTTTTTTTTTCTATTGAACTGTAATGAATTGTCTCATAATCTATTCCATCTTCTTGCCATTAGCAGGCTTTGAATGTTCACAAATAGGAGCAAAGAACTCATTTTCCAGAGCTTTAATCACACAAAGAGGGAATGCCTAATTCTCTAAATGAAATGGTCTGTGATCACTGAAGCAGAGATTTAATATATCACGGCAAATTAGGTAGATTTTAATAAATTACTTATCTCCCTGAATACTTTACATATGCTTAAGAAGGAACATAGCCTGTTTGCAAACAGTGAAAACCCACAGCCTATAAAAATCCTTTGAAGAAAATGACAAATAAAAAAGTAAATTAAAAAATGAAATGCATTATATCCTAGACCTCTAGAGACAATTCCTTTGCAGCATTGATTCACAGCTCCATTAAAAATATCAATTAAATCCTTCAGTGAGATTGGGTAAAAGCTAGAAAATTAACTTTCGGAGCTGCTTTTCGAGGATCTGGTTACCCAGATACACCCCGGCACTGTACTGGCTTGATGTAAATTTAAATAATGATAAAAAGATACTCCTTTCACGTCTAACTAAGCATATCAGAATTTGAGTTATACTTTTCATAATTTCTTTCTATGTTATATGCTGTTTTCAACATGTAAATTTCACATCTATCTATATACCTATCTCCTTTTTATATATACAGCCTTGGATCTCATATCACCATTACAAATACATGAAAATAATACAAATAGAATGAACTTTTACGAAAGAAAAACAAAAAACTTGCAGTCATTGAATAAGTTGGTGCTAAGTTTCATTCTTTATATTTAATTGATAGAAACCGCAT
Source organism: Mandrillus leucophaeus (assembly GCF_000951045.1). NCBI lineage: Eukaryota > Metazoa > Chordata > Mammalia > Primates > Cercopithecidae > Mandrillus > Mandrillus leucophaeus. The sequence continues at coordinate 5,113,941 of NW_012100876.1, read as the reverse complement.
GCATCAAAGAAAATGCATACTGAGCTTTAATGTGCATAAAATGGATATTAGCATTTTAAAGAGGAAGATTAACACATTAATCCAAGTAATTTTCATATATTGCTTCTAATAAAATCTTCACAGTATAAAACTCTTAATGAGGCTAATCATAGGCATTCCATTTAGTGGGACAATTAGGGATAACATAAAAGTATTTCTTTTTCATAGGTTTTCTAAGATTTATGCTTTTGCTTATTAAAAATAAAAATGGGAATTACATTTCAGTTCTTCCTAAGAAAATGTTGCAAATGCAAATAGACTTTCTCATGCTATCATGTAGGTATACATTATTGAGAAGGTACTGCCCATTATGGAGAACTTAAGTCCTGAGGGTTGGCAGTTATGAGAAGGAGGGGGTAGAGAAATAAACAAACGAAAAAGTATACAAAACTTCAACACTTCAAACCCAGGTCTCCCCACTCCCAGCTTCCCATGAATTATGTAGATTATATACACCAGAGTAGTTACAAAAATCTCATGTAGGAGCTTTCATGTGAGCATTTACTCAGGAGTAGGAGATGCTTCTGGAGCAGTTGCTTTCAAGCCTCCAAGTCATCTCTGTATTGCTTGTAGACAGACCGGAGGGCATGGAGAGCTTCGACTGTTACCCTGAGCTTGCCAATACCTTTACCATCTGCTCGTGCATCAAAAACTACGGAGAAAAGAGCAGGAATGTGTTAATATTGTTCAACAGATTTTTCTTTGGAAAGGCTCGCAGACAGAAACAGTAGTTGAAAAGATGAAAATAGTTCTACAGAAGTCCAAAGTTCACTGGCATCTTGGGTATTTAAAGAATAAACCTTGTCACGTGTGCATGGAGATGAGCATTTGAGACGTACTGCATGGACCTGGACATATTGCTCGTGGAGCTAAAACTAATGAGTTAATCCTGAAGTTTACCTAGTGAAAGCCTCTAGGATAATGACCCTCACATTGCAATCAGAATTTTTAAGCTAGTGGCTGGGTGTGGTAGCTCATGCCTGTAATCCCAGCACTTTGGGAGGCCGAGGTGGGGGGATCACCTGAGGTTGGGAGTTTGAGACTAGCCTGATCAACATGGAGAAACTCCGTCTCTACCAAAAAAAAAAAAAAAAAAAAAAAAAAGGCTGGGCATGGTGGCGCATGCCTGTAGTCCCAGTTACTCAGGAGGCTGAGGCAGGAGAACCGCTTGAACCCAGGCGGTGGAGGTTGCGGTGAGCCGAGATCATGCCACTGTATTGCAGCCTAGGCAACAAGAGCGAGACTCCTCAAAAAAAAAAAAAAGTATTTTTAAGCTAGTAAGCAGTAAGTCTAAAGGGAATTTATGATAATCTATACAGTGTTTCAAAATGGCAAATGCTGTATAGATGTTACATGATCATAGCTTGAATTAGTTATTTATCTTTCTGAGGAAAACATTCCATTTAAAATAGATTTTATGTGGAATTAGAAAAGATTAAAATGGCAGACCCAAGAATCTTAAGGTTTGTGGGTTTGAGTATACGTGGGATTTTCTTGGAAGAGGGGCCACTCCTTTCAGAGGTGTCCCAAAGGTAGACTTGGGCTCAAGTGATCCCCACACTGTGGCCTCCCCAAGTGTTAGGATTAGAGACCTGAGCCACTGCACCCAGTCTGGAAGGTGGACTATTTGACTGGAGCCAAGGGCATTCTCTGGGCTCGGTGGTGGGAGCCAGATGGGATGCTGATTAAACCCCTGAGACTCCATCCCTTGTGGACAACGATAATGGCTAGTGACTCAAGGCCAGAAACCTGGACTTTATAAGTTTGATAGCACTTATCACTTATGGGTCTTTATATAGTTTCCTTTTTTTTTTTTTTTTTTTTGACAGTGTCTGGCTCTGTCACCCAGGCTGAAGTACAGTGGTGTGATCTCGGATCACTGAAACCTCTGCCTCCAAGGGTCAAGCCAACCACCCACCTTAGCCTCCTGAGTAGCTGGGACTACAGTTGGGCGCCATCATGCCCAGCTAACTTTTACATTTTTTTGTAGAGATGGGGTTTCGCCATGTTGCCCAGGTTGGTCTTAAAACTCCTGAGCTCAAGCAATCCACCTGCCTTGGTCTCCCAAAATGCTGGGATTACAGGTGTGAGCTACCACACTGGCTTAGTTTCCAGTTTATAATTCCTTGTGGTTTTCCTTGAACTTTAATATATGTGTGTGTGTTTTTTTTTATTCCAAGAAAATTTGTTAGAAAGCCTTAAAACTTGATACATAAAGAGTTAGGTGCAGAAACTGAGCATTGGTGAAGTCAAAATGGCACGAGTGGTCCCCAGTTCATTCTCTGGAGCTGTCATCTCTGCTTTGGGACTTCTCACTTCTATGCTCGCCACAGAACAAAGCAGTAAAATCCCAACCTCACCTATGCCTAATCTTCTGGCTCTTTCCCAAAACATGGCCACAATAGCTGGCCGTGTCAGATCAGTGGGTCATATGTGATCTCACAGAAGAAGATGGGCTGCTAAACAACTGTCTGGAAAAAATGCCAAGAATATAAAGTAGAGATAATTGTGATATTTTTGTCAGACTTTCTTGGTCCTGGTAGTCTTTAATAGGGTTCAGGTGAATATTTCAATCCTCTCATCTTTTTCTCTGTGCCAAAGTTGGGACCAACTGCCATGTGGTTAGAAATGTACAGTTTATAAAGATTTCCCAGAAGAAGTTTCTAATTTGGTTATTTGGTCTACTTTGGTTAATTATTTGGCTTGAGCCTGACTTTTGAGCACTTGACACACACCTAGGACAAGCAGCTTGACAATGAACCAGGGCTGAACTACAGCGTAAGCAGAATGCCTGGCTCTTAAGAGGTGCTCACTTCAGTGTTTGTTGAATGCACAAGTGAATATGTAAACAAGTCATGCACATTTTTCCAGAGATGGCTCTGCTAACTCAACAAATGGGACTAGGAATCAGCTTTATTTCTCTATTTACTACATAAAGCCTAGGCCATCTCTGATTATGATTTTAAAAAGTCTCATTAATAAAACAATTTAGCATGTTCTAGAAACAGAAGAATAGAGAATAGAAATTAAGCATTGTTGGGAATCACAACTAGTGAGGTAAAAATCCAGGACAGCACATTTGTCAGGAACAGATCAAATGTCATTACTCCTCACAAATTCCTGGTGGGAAGTAAGGGATCAAAACTACTTCCTTGCTGTGACTGTATCACTACATTGCAACACTGAATTAAAGAGAAGCCTTGAGAAAGACACTATCAGGATCACTCAGAATAACATGCTTAAGGTTAAGTACCTTAGTAGAAATAAGGCTTCCATAAACATTAACAGAATAACATGCTTAAGGTTAAGTACCTTAGTAGAAATAAGGCTTCCATAAACACTAACAGAATAACATGCTTAAGGTTAAGTCTTAACTGAAATGTGGCTTCCATAAACAACCTTGGAAAAACATCTGGCCAGGCTTAGTGGCTCACGCCTGTAGTCCTGGCATTTTGGGAGGCTGAGGTGGGCAGATCACTGGAACCAAGGAGTTCGAGACCAGCCTGGGCAACATGATGAAACCCTGTCTCTATACAAAATACCAAAAAATTTAGCTGGGTGTGGTGATGCACGCATGTAGTCCCAGGTACCTGGGAGGTTGAGGTGGGAGAATTGCTTGAGTCTAGGAAGTTGAGGCTGCAGTGAGCCGATTGTACTCCAACTTGGGTGACAGAGCACAACTCTGTCTCAGAAAACAAACAAACAAACAAACAATGGCCAACTTTTTCTCATACCTTCACCCAATACTAAAAAATGAATAATTCCTTGTGAAGCTAAATTAATTATTTTACAATTTCTGTTCATTCAAAGGAAAGCAGGTGGGGAAGGCAGGAAAAGGATATTGGAAGACACTTCAGCTTCAATAAGGCGTCAACTTGAGTTGTAAAGGATTCAAGTAATGTGTGACTCAGCACACTTGGAGCCAGCAAAAAGAAGGCTTCAATAAAGAGTTTGGAGTTCAGCAATTGTTGGTTGCACAAACTGAGTAACATTTTCACCCATACCATCGATGTCTTGCTCAATGAGGTCCCTCCCTTCCTGAAACATGTTGGCAAGGTCAATGTGAGCCACGCCAATGTCCTCACACTCCAGGTCCTGCTCATCCTCTGGAGGGTCACTGACCACGGTGAAGCGAATGCTGGTAAGGTAGAGATCAGAGAAAGTCATCACCAAGTGAGAAGAAATCACCACAAGACAAAACTCCCAAATGGGGTGTTATCACTAGGTATAAAATGTTAAAGTTTCCAAATATTCCAATAAAAAGAAAGGTACACTAGGTTAGATAAGTTATTATATGAACTATTAGAATTGTTATGAAACACCCAACCTTCAAATGAACACTAATCCACTTTCTAAGCACTGATTAACATTTATCTCTATAATCTGAGAAAATTACTAGGCAAAGAGAAGGACCAGATGTTCACTCTTTTACATACTATCTGATTGTATTTTGACACCTCTACTTTTAAGGCTAAAAGGATGAAGTGAATAAAGACCATGGAGGTTCAATGATCAGAATTTTCCATAGAAACGTAACATTTCCTATAGAAACACACAACTCTGGAGTTGCTACTAAGGACTTTAACAAAACTGTATGTATTCTACAAAACGCAGAGATCATGCTCCCAGGGTAACATTTGAATCATGTTAGATAAATGTTGTAACTCTGCCCAACAGTTATATCAAATGTTTGTATTACTTCAGCAATCTTTAACTTACAATCATAGCATCCAAGTTTTATTTTACTTTAAGACATATAATTGTAGGGTTCTGATGGAACTGATTTGAATTAGTGGCTTTTCCGGAGGCCAAATGCACTTGGATTGACCAAATGACAGGAATTTACAGTTAAGTACTCTTTTGATATGTCTTGGCAGCATAGCTTAAACCATAGATGCTTGTAAACTTTACCATTTTAAACTTTTCAAAATGTATCCATCCCAAATCAGAAACAAAACAAGAAACATAAAAATCTACATCTCTGAGAAATCATGCCTTGAAAAACACAAATAAAATCCTTTCCAAACGCTTATAGGTAAACATGACAATACATTTAACCAACTTGCTGAAAGTAAGTATTCTACATTGAATTCCTTTACTAAGTCTCTGTTTTTAGCTAGCAATAAGAATATTTTGTTTTTTGTGTTTTTTTTTTTTGAGACAGAGTCTCACTCTGTCACCCAGGCTGGAGTGCAGTGATGCAATCTCGGCTCACTGCAACCTCTGCCTCTTGGGTTCAAGCGATTCTCCTGCCTCAGCCTCCCTAGTAGCTGGGATTACAGGTGCCCACCACCACATCTGGTTAATTTTTGTATTTTTAGTAGAGATGAAGTTTCACTATATGTTGGCCAGGCTGGTCTCCAACTCCTGATTTCAGGTGATCTGCCCACCTTGGCCTCCCAAAGTAATGGGATTACAGGCGTGAGTCACCGCACCCGGCCTGCAATAAGTTTTTATTAGAAAACAGAAATCCTTTAGGTCAAAATCACAGTTAACACCTACTCACAAAATAATTATAGAGAGTACAGATCTTGGCCTTCAATGTGGTACAAAGGAATTTTTATAACATGTATAAGACAGAGGGATTAAGATGGAGTGGTTAAAGGCATCCATTCTGGGCTCAAATTCCTGCTTTCCTACTGCTTAGCTGTGTGACCTTAGCCATATTACTTAACCTCTCTCATCTCAGTTTCCTTACCAGTGGAATGGAGATAATTATACCTATCTTACAGGGCTCTTGTGAGGATCAAATGAGATGATACAAGTGAACTGTTGCCTGGAACACAGTAAGCACTGAGTAAATGTTTGCTCTTTTTTTAGTAGTATTTTTAATATAGATAGAGCTGCTTATGCTTCTACATTTCTAAGGAGAGAGAAAAACGTGGCATTGGAAAAGCTTGTTTCAACTGAAATTTTAGTTAGATTCCCAAATTATACATTGATTATATCATCCAATTAAGTAAGATGAATGATGATGAAATAAGTTTTCCTAAAATGAATTAGGAAAAGAGGAAGAATTAAAACTGCTTGGAAAAGGAGGAATTAAAAGTAATATATAATGCACATATTATAACACAAGACTTACAGAAAAGACTGAGGCTATGCAGACTGTAATAATAATGTTAAGTATTATCTTCATACAGTGTCTCATATCTAAGGATCATGTCTGTATCACTTTACAAATGCAGACAATTACCTCCACTGAATATATGAGAATTCTGTGGCAAAAGAAAGCCTTCTAAATGCCAGAGAAAGAACTAGAAATTTAAAAATGCAATATTTCTGGCTTTAAATTCTATATAGAGAAAAATAAGATGTCAAAAACAAAATTAAGAAACCAGAAAGTTAAGCTGAAAAGGGAGGAAAAGTACACTAAAATCATTTAAGAATTAAAACTAATTTTAAAAAAATAACGAATAGACACACACAGAATCTTACATCTTACTTCCAACACTGCCAAAACAAAAAGGCAAAACTTTGTTCCATGTCTGGAAGAACGCTTACAGTCTAGTCTGAGGACCTGGATCAACACAGGGGGCAGATGTCAAGCACTCAGGTGGAAGGAAACACAGGAAGTGCTACCTGAGCTACTTCTGCCTCCTCTTCCCACCTCTTTCTCCTGCCGCTCTACTTCTCAGTGAGACCAGACTTGCTAACCACCTCTGCCTGGTGCTGGAACACATCTCTCTATACTCCTTCATGCCTGGAGTTCCCTCTGCCCGAAACGATATTCTCTGAGCTTTTTGTGACTTGACTGAGTCCTCTCATCCTTCATGAACTAGCTTACGTGTCACCTCCTCAGATTCAATGCTGAGGATTCACTGAATTTGATTCAGCTTTCACTGTTATTTCCTATTTTGGCATTTAACTTGTTTGGTTTTCTCTTAGTCTTACTGCAAATGTAATTAGTTTATCTGTCTATTTATTATCATAGTCTGTCTTCCTCAGGGGTGGATCTGTTCAACAGAACACTGTTAACAAGAAAAAACTGAAACCAAAAAGGGACCTTAAGTCAGTGTTAAACTATGACTTCAAATAAATACTGTTTGAAGGCACATTTCAATATATTACCTTCCTTTTAAAGTGACACATGTATATTTGCAGATACAGCATGGGGTGGCATGCAAAGGTACTACATATAATTTATTATACAATGTCTATAACTTTAGACATGTCGGGGAAGATACGTCAAACTTCTCCAACCGTCGCTTTGTAGGTTATCACCAATATTCAACAGGGTTGCTGTCTGAGAAAGTGAATTCTCATAAACTAGGAGCTACTTTAAATAATGTGACCTCTGAATATTTAAAAAAGGTGAGAACGTTTGCTGGAATAACAATTGGCTTTTGGCTGTGGAAAAACATACATGTAAATGCCTATTTCCCTTAGGAAAATGATACTGTTGAGGGAGAGCAGTAAATGGGGCCATCCTCTCCCATGGTGGTTCGAGGAGTGCATGGCCAGCACTCAAACACTCATCCATGGTTGGAAGCCCTGAGCCAATCACTTGGCACCTGCAACACCTCTCTATCTTTCTAAAAAACGACATGAACATTTGTTTCTTTGGCGGGTGTTGACAGAAACAACCATGGGAGAGTGGGAGTCATTACAGTTACTGTGGACTTTTCTCTTTGACACAGGGTCTTGCTCTGTCACCCAGGCTGGAGTACTGTGGCGCAACCATTGCTCACTGCAAGCTTGAACTCCTGGGCTCAAGCGGTCCTTTCTCCTCAACCTTCACAGTAGCTGGGACTACAGGTGCATGCCACCATGCCTGGCTAATTTTTAAAAAATATTTTTAGTAGAGATAGGGGGTCTCACTATGTTGCTCAGGCCAGTCTCTAACTTCTGGGTGCCAGGGATCCTTTTGCCTTGGCTTCCCAAAGTGCTAGGATTAGAGGTATGAGCCACCGCACCTGGCCTTTTTAAATTTCTTAATCTATTCTGGTACAAATAAGTGGGTCCTCTGAGGAAAGGCAGGTCTAACATGAAAGCAGAACTTGCTTTTAAATTTTTAAAATAAACACTTTTGGGGTAAAAAAAATTGTCTCCCAATACGTTACAATATGATCTCACATTTCAGAAACAAAGCGAACACAGAGGCAGACAAAGAAGACGAATAGGCTACTGAAACGCAGCCCAGGACTTGTCCATGGGAACTGAGCTCCATCCTAGACAGCCATGGTGCAGCTCGCTGACCATAGGGAAGCAGATGCCATGGCCACCGCTGTTTATTCCCTCGTCACTCATGACCTGGGGTGACCCTGGGGGACTGGTGGTTTTGAAGGGGGCCCTGAAAGAAGCTGAAGCAAGTCAAACCAGAGTGATTACCATCCTGGAAAAAGTAGATCCTCAGGCTTAACAGGATTTTACCTTTCCTTCAGAAATAAAAACTGAGATCCAAAGAAATGATGTATTTCAGGAGCTAGTGAAAGAATAGAGATAAAGCTATATTATCAGATCCCAAGAGCTAAGAATTCCAGTCTCTCTTCTTCAAACAGAAGATAAAATGCTAGTTTGGAAGCTCTTTTGAAAAACATGTCTTTAACTTTATGGCCCTCTGGAAAAGGAAAGAACTTGAGTCTCCCAAGGCGGCAGAGTCAGTGCTGTTTTTGAGGCAGTGATAGGCTGTGTCATCAGTAGGTCATAAGGCAAGAAGTGGGCAATGGAGACAGAAGAGGTGTACTCAGGCCGAGGGAGGAGGGCCAGCAAGGGGCACTGGAGAAATCAGCTTGCGGTTAACAAGCAGCACAGGGGTAACTCCTCAAACTGCGGCAGAAGCTCACACAGAAGCACTAACTTTTTAAGATCAGTTTTTTTTTCTTCTGAAAATTATATACATATATTTTCTCTACTGAACCAGAATTGCAAGGTATCTTATTTAAATTAGAAAAAAATGCCTTCAAAAAATAATAATGAAATGATGGCTTATTAAACAGTAATAGTAAGATACAAATTAGTCTGAAAGGCTGATGAGCCATTACAAACAATAATATTAATGTCACTACTTACAATGATTGCAATTAACACTCACTGTGCGCTACGTGTCAGGTACTATACTATCTGTGTTACATATATATCTCATTTAATCCTCACACCAACCCTCTATGGTGTTATCATCTCCATTTTAACGTTGAAGAGAGAGAGGTGCAAGAAGGTTAGGTAACTTGTCTGAGGTCAGTCAGCTAGAAAGCAGTAAGACAAGAATTTATACCCAAGGCATGTGACTCCAGAGTGCACCCACCTTTCAACCTGTTAGTCTTTACAACTACAGGAGTGGCAACAGGATACTTTATACATGTTGCCCAGTCTTTGGTGTTCAAAGTCCTATAGGATCGTTACAATTATTTTGTATAGTAGGAAGGGCCATTACATTTCTGGGAAGAAGGCGATCTACAGAGATCCCGAACTCATTCAAGGACACAGAGTGAGTCACAGAACCCCAGTGTTCTGCTTCCTTATCTTGTGCCTTTTATTTTAACCACATCCTGCTACAGAGATCTACTTTATGTAAACCATTAGATAATTTGGACTGCCAAAATGTACCTTCTATTAGGCATCTCTTGTTTTTGTAGTATAGCTGTTAAGATGTCTCTCTTTGCTTGGTTGTTTTCTTTATCCACGTAGATCACTATACCAAAAGAAAAAAAATTCCAAAAAGGAAGTCACTCAGGAATAGGCTATATTAGTACCATTCTGTATTTTTAAAAATACCTGTTTTTAAAGACACAAGTCATGCCACCTCACTTGTATGCCTGGGAAAAGAAAACAGCTCCAGAAACCAGAATCAAATCTGAACAGTCATGTGATCTAATGTCATGTCACTGGCAGGTTTATGTGCACACTGTCAGAAAAGATACAAGCAACATCTAAGAGTGCCACATCACTGTCACTGCCTGTTAATGGCACTGGCAGTCATGACAGTAAAAGCCAATGGTCTTTATTGCTTTGTATTTGAGGGATTTACTGCATTTTCTTTCACCCAAGAAGCAAGTGATAATGATAATGTATGGCAGAGTGCTTGTCCTTCCTGACAGCCTCAGTAATTTAATCCTTCTCTCCTGCCACAACATGCAATAAAAGAGGCGTCTAGTGCATTGGGTTGAGGAAATCCACAGGCTGACGCCTGCTGGTTAGGGGTATGGGAGAGAAAGGTGCAGGGAGAGAAAGGCTTTTTAGGGTGTAAGGTTTTTGGTTTTAAAGGCACATGCTGGCTTCGAGGAATGTGGCCAGACTTCACTTGGCTGAAGCATGAGATTAGATAACTGACCTCAAGTCTCAACAGAAAGAAGATGGTAAACTCTTGACATTGTAAGTAAGCGTCTGCACTTTGGGAAAATGGCATCTCAATGTGCGAACACTACAATTTTCCTCCTGATTATCTTTTCTCAGTTCGGCAGCCTTTCAGCCATGCATTAGCTTCTGAAGGCATTTCCTTTTCATATGCCATTTTGGATGTAAAGGCTCCCCTGTGACCAGATCTCAACTTAGAGATTATCCCTGGTCAAAAGCACACAAAGGGTGAAAGATATCATGATAATTCTAAAGCCAGTTCTCCTTAGGCTGTGCCAGGAACAAACATCTTTTATGTTGAAAATGTTTCCCTGAACAATTTTAGTTCAATTCCAAATTATGATGCTATCAACTCATTTGTTTGGCTCAGTTGAGCAAATATTAACTGAGGGCCAAAGGCACTGAGTAGGCACATAGTGGGAGAGACATAAAGGTACAGGTATAGGGGTGGGTTAGTGGTTTCAGAGAAGAATCATCCAAGACATAATAACCAAGTTAATAATCAACTCTGGATAGCCAAAGTCAAACACGAGCTCCTAGCTTACTGCTCTTTGCATGGTATCATATTAGTAAATGTGGCTAGTTATATAAGTTACTGAAGTTTATAGAAATCAATACAGATTCAAAGGTTCAGAGTATTTTGTTTTATTTCTCAATGCCAAAAAGTCATGCTAACAGATCACTGGAAGATAGTACTTTGTTTTTTAGAAGCTGCTAGTTACACAATGCTAAAGGGGAACTTTTTTTCCAAATGGGATTTTTTTTTTTTTTTTTGCTGTTAATTACCAATTCAAGATATGGTACACCATACTGTTTTTGACTTCAGAGTTGTAAAGCTTTTATGTCATACTGGCTTCCATTGTTTGAAGACAAGGGTAATCTCAGTGGTTAAATAAAAAAGACTGAATTTAAAATGCCAGCATTCAAATAAAGGGTCTTCCAATTAAACCTAGACCAGATGTGATAAATTTCAATGGCTTAAAACTTTTTTTATTGTGGCAAAATATGCATAACATAAAATTTACCATCTTAAGTTAACAGTTAAGTATTCAGTTTAGTGGCATTAAGTACCTACACATTGTGATACAACCGTCACCATTATCCATTTCCAGAACTTCTTCATCTTCCCAAACCAAAACTCTATACTCATTAATCAATAATTTTCCATTCTTCCCTCCTCCCAGCCCGTGGTAACCACTTTTTGTCTGTATGAATCTGACCACCCAAGGTATGTCATGTAAGAGGAATCATACAGTATTTGTCCTTTTGTGTCCAGTTTATTTCATTTAGCTTTGGTGTTCTCAAGGTTCATACATCTTGTAGCATATGTCAAATTTCATTTCTTCTTAAGGCTGTACAATATTTCATCATATGTATATACCACATTTTGTTTATCCACTTACCCTGTGACACACATCTGGATTGTTTCCACCTTTGACTATTATGGATAATGCTGCTCTAAACACGGGCATACAAGTATCTGAGTTCTTGATTTCAATTCTTTTTGGTATATAACTAGAAGTGAAATTGCTAGACCATATGGGTCATTCTAAATTTACTTTTTTTTTTTCCTTAGAGATGGAGATCTTGCTCTGTTACCCAGGCTGGAGTGCAGTGGTGTGATCATAGCTCACTGCAGCCTCGAACTCCTGGGCTCAACTGAACCTCCCACCTTAGCTCTTAGCCTCCTCCCGGTAGCTGGGACTACAGGTGCACATCACCATGCCCACCTAATTTTTGTTTTTTGTAGAGATGGAGTCTCCCTATGTTGCCCAGGCTGATCTTGAACTCCTGGCCTCAAGTGATCTTACAGTCTTGGCTTCTCAAAGTGCTGGAATTACAGGTCTAAGCCACCATGACTGGCCTAATTTTTCTTTTTAAAACATCTTTACCATTGAAATTGGTTTTAAAAAGTGGTGTCATTGGGGATTCCCTATGCTTCTGCTTTATCCAGTTGGCCAGCATACTATATTTCCTATTCTCTTAATAAAGATAAAAATGACTGCCACTATTTACTGGGTAATATTTATGTGCTAGGTACTACACTCAATACTTTTATTGTCATCATGTAGGTTAAGAACCTGACCCACATTTTACAGATAATTAAATGGATCCAGAGAAGGTTAGGAGTTTGTCCAAGACCACCTAGTTAGAATGCGGCAGAGCCAGAATTTGAATCCAGCAATATTAGCCTCAAGAGTCTGCTCTCTTAACCTCCATGCTACATAACCTCTCCTCCCTCCATGTGCAGCCAAAGTTTTCCCGTTTAAGCTCTGGTCATTTTGTTAACACAAGGCTAGAGGGTAAGAGAATGTTTCATAACAGTATCAAGGGAAGTCACTTCATTTTCTTTTGTTTCATAAAGGAATATTGCTTAGATATACCTAGTCTAGGTGTGTCAAATCATATTTCTTGGCAGAAAACTTTCAAAATATCCTTTTTGAAAATACTCCAGCTACTTACCAATAAGCTTAGTTCTCCAAAAGTGTACCAAGTTGGAACTCTCCTGCTTCCACAAACAAGGCCTAGATTGGGCATCTTTATCTAGCCCAACGGTTCTCAGTCTTCATTGTATATCACAACCCCTTAAAGGGCTTGTTAAAATGCAGATTATTGAGTTGTATTCCCAGAGTTTCTGGTTCAGTAGGTCTGGATGAGGGCCTAAGAATTTGCAATTCTAACACATTTCCAGCTTCTGTTGCTGCTGGTGGTGAGGGTTCTACACATTGAGAACCATTGTTTGGCCCAATATTCATTTGCCAGATTTTTAAATGGGATCAGGAGATAGTGAACACTTTTGGGTTGAATACTGTGGGAAACAGGAACACTTTGGCCGCCTCTGATTATGTCATGATATCCTATGACTAACCATGGTTCATCTGGTATTCTAAAATCCTAGATGGTTAAAAAAAACTTACAATTTCAAAACCTGAAATACATCCTATAAAAAGTGACTCTGGTGATTATTAAAAGTATCAGAACTCTCCAAAAGTTAAGGTATTTACCTTTCATTCCCCTCAGAAATCACATTTGTTTAGGACTTGTATGATTTTGACATAAACTTACTGAAAGGATATGTCTCAAAAAGGATACAAACTAGTAGTCCAAATACTTTAGTTGATCTTCAGTCAACTACCATTAAAAACATATCCTTTACTTCTGCAAGCTGGATAAATCCTTATATTCTATTATCAATGTCATATGGCAGAGGAAATGCAGATGGCTTAATTATAAGGAGTTGATAACCTTGAATCTCAGATAATGTTTGCATTAAAGAGTTATCATCCCTATCATCCTTATCTTTGTCAAATTTCTCCTCCTATTAGTTACAAAATCTGATGTTTTACATCATCTTCATCTTTTGAATTAAACTTCAATTGTTCCAAAAGACAGACTGTTCCAAAAGACAGACTGTTCAGAGGCTAAGGGTCCAGACCTGTATAAGTCTCATAAAAACTTTGGATGATTTCATTAATCTTTTTCTTCCCACTGTCAATTCCATTGTAGGCTTTATTTGGCCCAGACAACATTCTTCAGACCTACCATTAATCTTATTTTTTCCCAAACTATTTTCTTGCTTTCTCAGCATTCTCTGAGCAAAATTTTCAGGCCCAATAAAATACAAATGTTTTGTTCTTGATACCACTGTCTGGCAAGTAAATTCAATTTTAGTTTTTCAGTGTTGGTATTCCTAAGAGAGAGAGAGAGAGAGAGATATATATATATATATTTTTGAGATACAGTCTCTCTGTCACTCAGGATGGAGTGCAATGGCACAACCTTGGCTCACTGCAACCTCCGCCTCCTGGGTTCAAGCGATTCTCCTGCCTCAGCCTCCTGAGTAGCTGGGATTACAGGCGCCTGCCGCCATGCCCATCTAAGTTTTGTATTTTTAGTAGAGACAGAGTTTCACCATGTTGGACAGGCTGGTCTCAAACTCGTGATCTGCCCGCCTCGGCCTCCCAAAGTGCTGGGATTACAGGTGTCAGCCACTGTGCCGGGCCAATTTTTGTATTTTTAGTAGAGGCGGGGTTTCACCACGTTGGCCAGGCTGGTCTCGAACTCCCAACCTCGTGATCCGCCCACCTCAGCCTCCCAAAGTGCTGGCATTACAGATGTGAACCACCATGCCCAGCCAGGAGATATATATTTTCTTTGTGTGTAGGTTACACTGGTTTTAATACCTCTTAATAAAGGCTGAATTCAATTATGAATAATCTAGGGGATCACTAGTCTACATCTCTCATTTTATGTACTTAATTTGGGCCTGAACATACAAGTCTCTTTTGCACAGATTCAAGTCACAATGTAGGGTAAAATCATTGCTAGGTTCAGCTAACCTCTCTACTGCATGGTGTTCAAACAGAAGATAGCATGTACTAATTGTCCTCTAAATTATCCATTTGAGTTAAAAAGTTTGGAAATAAAATTACTTTCATTAATATTTAATGAGATTTGGAAGATCTAAGTCTACATTACATTGACCTTCTGTATCAGGTAACAAGTGAATGGTAAATCATTACAATAATTACATGAGATAGTTACTTATTAACCAAAGACTCAAGAAGATCCCCCTGCAATGGAGATGCAAATATAATAATTTGAAAATAAACATCTTCATTATGTCATACTTAAATGAAAAATAAAACATTCAACAAGCTTAATATTAATTATTTCTCAAATTTGCTGATGACCTAGGAGCTCATTTTTTCAGATATAACAGATATAAAACAGCATTAGTTTGCTTCTAAGCACGGAGTACATTCCTTTCCCCTCCTCCCAGAAAAATATCCTTAAAATTATTTTCAATTAATCTTGAAAATTCTACACAGTCAAATCTCATTAGATAGGAAAAGAAACCAAAAAAAGGTATAGTAAACACTTTTACTGAATTCATTTCTAACAAATTACTGGTTTCCTTGCTGCTATCAAATGATTAATTCATTAGAAACATAAGTAACTGTTAACATACCAATTAGACAATAAAATACCCTGCAGTAAAGGGAAAAAACAAACCAAAATGCACCAACAGGCTGGGCATGGTGGCTCACACCTGTAATACCAGCACTTTGGGAAGCTGAGGCAGGTGGATCACTTGAGGTCAGGAGTTTGAGACCAGCCTCGGCAACATGGCGAAATCTCGTCTCTACCAAAAATACAAAAATTAGCTGGGTGTGACTGCGTGTCCCTCTAATCCCAGCTACTTGGGGGGCTGAGGTGAAAGGATCGCTTAAACCCAGGAAGTGGAGGTTGCAGTAAGCCAAGATGGTACCACTACACTTCAACCTGGGCAAAAGCCTCAGACCTCAAACAGACCTAGAGGTAACCATGTGAGAATGTAAAAAATTTGGGCCATTTAAGCATATATCACAGTTTGATCTAAAGAAAGATCTGTATTGCTCTTCAAGCAAATGGAAACATCTATTCCTTGACATGGCCAAGTTTCTCAATACCCAATTAATCTCTAAAAAACAATTTTGTTGCCAGTCCAACCAAATATTCTACTGCTGACCTCTACAAAGAATAATACAAAAGCCAAAGAGTTTGTCATTTTTCTTGGGGTATCTTTCTTAAAACTAGTTGACTGAACAGTTCTTTCATTATTAATAATATTTTGATATGGTTTTCTTTTCTGGTACTCTGCAATTGAGGATTTCCAGGAAGCCTGAGAAAATACTTTTGGAAATGTTTTCTTTATATTAAGTGCATGAAATGAAGGAGGAATCAGATTCTTGTCCTGTCCACACCACTTATTTCACATGTGATTTCTTAACACACCTGTTATTGTAGAATTTAAGCTGGAGTGGATCTTAGAAAGCACCTTACTTTTCAAATAAGAAATCAAGGAATCATGAAATTTAAACATCTTGCCTTAGTTCACATAATAGTAAAAATTGGGGATACAGGGAGGACCAGACCACTAGGCCACATCTCTGGATACTTAAGACTACTGTTTTGAGGAATGAACATATTTCTAAAAATGCCAGATGGGGGGAAAAAAAGGTAATCATGAGCATTTGTAATCCTGCTGATACAACAGCATGGTTATACTGTTGATTAAAATGCAATTTCTAAGATTAGTGAGGAAAAAATAATGATGAACTAGCATGAGATGGCCTATTTTGCTAAAAATAGCACGACACTCCATTTTTATGGTTTGTTGTAATGTAGAGCTCTAGGAGAACATACTAAGCTGTTTTAGCTTAGGGTGATGGTAGCCTGATATTATTTTTTATTTCTCTCCAATTATATACTAACAATCACACAATAAAGTTGATTGATCTCAGAATTTATAGGGTACCTGTCGGGTCTGTGCTGGTGTGGTAAACTTACATGTCAATTGGCTGCTAGATCAAGCCCTAAGACAGAAAACCTGCCTGCTGCTACGAATGGATGTGTGTGCTATATGATGAAAGGTGTAGTAAGAATTTACGCTTCACTCAATTAAAATCTTGAACATCTAGACACTGAGAGAGATATACACACGTATTGTAAAAACATCCATGTGATGACATTGATCAGAAAGGTAGACAAAAAATAGGATATTGAAAGCTTTGAATGATATGATTAAAAAACTACTTCTTTGAAAGATATTTCTTTGAAATATCATATATTTAAATTAAATTCCTAATTATAGACCCAGCTGACATTTTTCTGTTGAACTGTTACATAGCAGGACCATCTTAGAAATATTTTTTCACATTGTTTTGTTTTCTCTTAACTTTGGTATTACCTCAACTTTCTTTTCCTTTCTTTTTTGAGACAGGGTCTCACTTTGTCACTCAAGCAAGAATGCAGTGGCAAGATCTTAGCTCACTGCAGGCTCACCCTCCCAGGCTCAAGCAATCCTCCTGCCTCAGCTTCCTGAGTAGCTGGGACTATAGGCGTGCAACACCATGCCCGGCTAATTTTTGTATTTTTTTTTTTTTTTTTTTTTTTTGTAGAGACGAGGTTTCGCCATGTAGTCCAGGCTGGTCTGGAACTCCAGAGCTCAAGCGATCCACCTGTCTTGGTCTTCCAAAGTGCTAGGATTACAGGTGTGAGCCACTGTGCCTGGCCCAACTTTATTTTCTTAATCTTTATGCTACTGGTTTGACTTTTATTAATCAATTCTGACAAGACTTCCATGAATTTATGTGAACATTAGAGAAATAAACTTTCTCTCTGTTCTTTCTGTTTCTTTCATAAATAAAAAAGACAAACATAAAAGTCTGTATTACAAATGAATCATACATACCATTGCTATAGTTATAGTAGACCCACTGCCCACTCTTGGGTTTTGGAAGCGACACGGGTGTCTCTTCAGCAGGAAGACTGTAGAATCGACACTCAACGAACAGCCGTTGGATAGTGTCATCCATGGTTACTTGAGAATCATTAAGGCTTAGAGCTATGATGTCAATCCGAATTTTTTCTGATGGCTGTTTAAAGAGCAAAAACAAAATAAAACAAAGAAATAAAATAATTGAACAAAAAGATCCACTATTACTTTCCACCATCAATTTTAAATAAAACACGAAGGCCAATGGGCTTCTTTTCTTGAATGCAATGTACACTACTGTATGTTACACATGATAGATTATTCACGACAGAGAGCGAGAATGAGATTCTAATGCCCCAGGGTTTGAAGTTAACAGTGTCATGGCAATAGTCTCCTGATTTACATTTGAGGCTATAAATACCCCACTAGTAGTCTATCAGGAGTGAAGATTATGAGATCTTCATCTCCGATTGCTTTCAGAATGACAAGTTGTCCTTGTTTCAAACTATGTAATGAAGTACGTGTTTATCACTGCTTTTACTTAATCTACAGTACCTGAGAAAGTTTCAGTTATTCAGAGATCAAAGCCTGTTGAACACTTTATAGGTATTATGCTAATACGTGTAGCTCTATGAATCAATATTAACTAGAGCAGAAACTACAGTTCATTCTCTCATATTCTGTCATAATATATTTTGTTCAATAAATAATACATTTTCAAGCAAAAGAAACAATTTTATGTTAACTTGAACATTTTCTCACAATTTATTTTTAATTTTATTTTTACAAAATTAACAACTAAAATGGTGTTTATTTAATTTTCACTTTAATCCTTGCTTAATAGATTTTGGTGTCATAGACATTAACATGGGAATTACAAATGTTTCCTTGAGTAATGATTTCAAATAATTAATAGACTAGGATTAGAAATTGTATCACACTCCAAGATAACTCCTCAGTTAAATCTGTTTTTTATAATTTAAAGTTTGTCTTTTAGTATCAAAATCCTATTTTACTAAATTTAGAGACATGCTATAAATTATATAACTTCACATAACAATTAGAAAAACCTGAAAATAAGACCTGTTTTATGACCAGCTTTTAGGAATTCATTGTTAAATGTAAATCAGTGTGTAAATTCACCATAGTGGTTACTTAGTTATTTCAAAGCATGTAATTAATCAAATTGAAAAGTATAAGTACCCTATTGTAAAAATATTACCATAAAGAACAATTTCCATTGCTGTCAAACCCCCTCAATATTTGATGAAGTAATTTTACCCCCTTCTTTCAAAAGACATTTTCTTTTATTATGTATTCTAAGACACTTTAACTAAAAACCCAAATCTGAATATTTCAATAAGGTTATTTTATTATTCAGTAGATTCATGGAAATTTTACTAGGATGACAGAGAAAATTCCACACCATTCTGTCTCCACTAATACAGGTACAAGGCTGCAGCTGGCAATATTACTAGGATTAGCATAGTATGATGAAATATTTAAAGGAAAATTTTTTCTAAAACCTAATAAATCAAATGACTGCCAAATGTCATTAAAGTGATGGTCTTTGACTTGAATATGCTTTTCATATTCAAATTTGAAAAGAAAGAGATGAAAGCCTGGAAAGGTTACTCGGTTTCAACTAATAACCTCAAGCCCTCTCCGTTCACGTGCATAAAAAATGAAGTTGGCTCTATTGTCTAATCTCACTTCAGAAAACCCCTTCTCTGCTCGTTGAAGACTAAATGGTAAAGAAAATATTTTAAATGATATATTTTTTCTTAAAATGTATTACGGTTGTGAAAATACTGTAATACATATATTTTATAATTCTGGTCTAAGTGCAGCATACTGTATAGTTAATTCTTCTACATAAGTTGGAATTTGACAAACTTAGAATTATTATAGCAATAACATCTTATAAAACATTTATGTTTCTGCAGAAAAGAATTAAAGAAAACTAGCTACAAAAAGAAAAAAGTGGTATACATACTTATTTCTACTCTGTGAAAATAGGAATTTAAAATTGTTTATCACGGAACCTAATAAAGAAGTAAACGAACTTGTAAATAGCAGGGGAATCAAATTTATCTAAGTGGTTATTTTATTAATAATATATTAGCTATACAATCCCCATATGAAAACTTGAATTATTGTAAGAACCAATTTAGGCTGTCAAATAAGACTACATGCAACTCTTTGAAGTTTAAAACACAATCCTAGATAAAAGTATTCACTTGGATCCCAGCCAAAACACAAAAACAAAATAACAAAACCCCAAACACCAAAACAACAAAAAAGAAAACTCACTGTATTATCAAAAAAGTCAAGAACTTTAAAATTCTTTTCATGATGTCCATCTTATATGTCTGGTCAATTTTTTATATTTATTTGTGTGTCTCTACATTACTGCCATTACTTCGATCAAATGTCCTTTTTAATTCTCTGACCAATACACCTGGCAGAAATGATCAGTTACTGTTTCTTCATTCATTTAATGCTACATGAATCAACTTGGAATAAATCCAAAAAGGGGTAAATTTTAAGCAGCTTTTACCTGAGAAAGTAAGCGCTAAATAAAGAATTTTTCCAAACATAAATTTTGACAAACGAAGCTAGACAATTTATTTTTCAGCACTGGAACAATTCTAGTTGTGTTCAAGCCCCTCTGATTAAAAAGTTCAACCAGATTTTGTATAAAGATCTGAAGACTGGCCAGGCGCAGTGTCTCATGCCTGTAATCCCAGCACTTTGGGAGGCTGAGGCGGGCAGATCACGAGGTCAGGAGTTTTGAGACCAGCCTGGCCAACATAGTGAAACCCCGTTTCTACTAAAATTACAAAAAATTAGCTGGGAGTGGTGGTGGGTGCCTGTAGTCCCAGCTACTTGGGAGGCTGAGGCAGGAGAATCGCTGGAACCCAGGAGGTAGAAGTTGCCGTGAGCTGAGATTGCGCCACTGCACTCCAGCCTGGGCGACAGTGCGAGACTCTGTCTCAAAAAAAAAAAAAAAAAAAAAAAAAAAAAAAAAAAAAAGAAAACTTTATCTCAACATGTCAGAAATGAACTCATTCTCGCTCCCCTCCCCCAATCCTATTCATCCTGTGTTATTTCCTACCTCAACTGATGACATCACCATCCACCTAGTCCCCTACAACCAGGAGACATAGCAGCATCCTTGCCTTTCCATTTTTCTCACACCCACTATATCCTAAAGATCACCCATTCCTGCTCATTATACTTTCTAAATATCTCCACAATTGGCCAGGTGCAGTGGCTCATGCTTATAAATCCCAGCATTTTGGGAGGCTGAGGGGGGCAGATCGTTTCAGCCCAGGAGCCCAGGAGTTGGAAACCAGCCTGAGCAATACGTCAAAAACACGTCTCTCCAAAAAACAAAACAAAAACCACACACACACACACACACACACACACA